>NW_004949108.1:1021814-1031455 GCF_000317375.1 Microtus ochrogaster | reverse complement strand
AAAAAAAAAAAAAAAAAAAAAAAAAATGTTTGTATAAACAAATTAACCCTATAATTTCATAGGACTTTAAAGGCCTAAGCAGAGCCAAGAAGAAGTAACAAATTCTTGGAGTCCAAATAAGGAACCTTCTTCAAGAGCTGTAGTAACATCCTAAGAAGTAGAGAAACACAAGGTCAAGCAAAGTGACAGAAGGGAAAAAAAAAAAAAACATAAACATACAACACACTAGAGAGTGTGCAGGTGTCTGAGTTCCGGTTGCTATTGCTATGAAGAGACACCATGACCATGGCGATTCTTGTAAAGGAAAACATTTAACTGGAGCTGGCTTACAGTTTCAGACGGTCAGTCCATTGTCATCAGGGAGGGACATGGTGGCACAAAGGTAGCCATGATGCAGGAGAAGGAGCTGAGAGTTCTACATCTTCATCTGCAGGCAACAGGACGTGATCTGTCCCACTCTGGGCCTGGTTTGAGCTGCTGAGACTTCAAAGCTCATCCCCATGGCAACACACCTCCTCCAGCAAGGTCACACCTACTCCAACGAAGAAACATCTCCTAATAGTGCCATTCCCAACAGGCCAAGCATTCAAACACACGCGTCTATGTGGGACATTCCTATTTCAAACCACAAGAGCATGTCATCAGGACTGATGGGGAAAAGGGACGGTTGATCTGTAGAGTCCTGGGTGCTGTTTGTCCCCCATGGATAAAAATCATGTCCATTCGCAACATCCCACATACAAAGGAGCACTCAGTAATTTATAAAACTATCCAAAGGAGCAACTTGGGACCTCGGGATATAGAGTATCTCCAGTGAATGCCCTTAACTGTCAAGCAAAATTGCTAAGACTCTGTATGCTGTCGTCAACAGTGTGTGGCCATCAAAAAGACACTTCATAGAAAATGAAAATCAATGGCACAGACTGGGAGGAGCTATTTTTAGCACATAAAACTAACAATGCTCTTCAGGATATATAAAGACCGACTTCAAGTCAGTGAGGAAAAAGACAGCTTAACGGATAAAGGATACACGTCGAAAAAAATGGCCATTAACTATCAGGAGGATGGAGCGTGCTGGAGTGAGCTGTCATGCCGGTCACATCACCATTAACTGGGGGGTGGGGGGGGGTGGGGGGAGGACTAACAAGCCTCTAAGTCCTGCGTGACGGGATATTTTTAAAGCACAATTCTGAAGGGAGGAGACTTTGGTTGTCCACTGGTAAGAGCGCAGAGTTTAGTATGCTTTAAGAAATCGCCATGATGGTCTCTTATCTGATCATTAAGGCTGCACCTCTCTTCGGCACAGCTACCCTTTGTAGGTATTTGTAGGTAGCTACCGGGGGGGGGGGGGGGGGAAGATGGGCTTTCGAGTGAGAAAGACATAAGAGAATAATAAGAGAATATTAAGAGAAATGAGCTGGTGACAGCCGAGACTAGCAATAACCCACACTGTCTGTGACAGGAGAGCGTCCAGGTCCTAACTGCAGCTGTAAGAGATAACAGGATTAAACTAGAACACGGGTGTGGGGATGGCCCAGTAGGAAGAACACGGGGCCTGCGTTCAGATCCCAGAATCCACACAAAAAGCCAGACATAACATGGTTTCTACTTCAAGTCCCTGCCTGAGCTCCCGCCGACTTCCTTCAATGGTGGACGGTGACCTGGAAGTGCAAGCTAAAATCAAGCCTTTCCTCCCCTCAGCTGCTTTTGGTCAGATTGTTTTGTCTCGTCATAGCAACAGAAAGGAAGCTGGAAAATATCAAAAGGCTGCACGGGAATTATGTAAATAACCCAACTGTGTCTGTGATTTGTCTCTTAAACACAAACTGTTCAGGGCCGCATACGCAAAAAGTGGTGGGGGAAGGGGCGGGATTCAGCTTGGGATTGCAATTTTATTACAAAACTTCTTTAATGATATGTTGGTGAGGACCATTTGGCAGTTTTGAGCATTCTAGAAATCTAAAAGGGTGATTATGTTCAAACCTACCCACTATACCTGTACTCTTATCAGAAGCAACCCCCTAAGTTTCAAATTCAAATGTTTCATTTTTATTATATATCCTCTGTGTATAATGTGTATGCTAGCGGTGGCTCCAAAACATGGAAAATATGCGATCAGGCACAACACGTACAACGATGACCATAGGCAATAATGTCGGGATTAAAATGAGGTTGCGGGGAGTGAATTATACTATCCACTCTGCAGCACACGACAAGGCCAAGATACTAATGGCTTTCTCATCCATATTTAATGCGGCGGGAGTAAATGGGGCTAAAGTGGGAGTTACGTCTGCAGTGAGCATGGGAGAAGGCTGCACGATACTTCTGTCAATGTGCATCTACGAAAGTCTACTATCGGCCTCGAGGGGGTAGAAAAAGCAAGCCTAGCTTTAAAGTCAGAGGACAGACACATTAATCTTCGTTCAGCACACGCCCCAGCTTCTCCTCTTGGGTTCTCTTCTGCTCTTCAGGCTGCTCCTGGGCCAGAAGCTCCGAGTGTACCATCGCTGTCCTATGAATACTTGCAGGTGTGTCCCACAAAGCCCCCACAAGGAAGTCACAGGAAGAACCACAAGAATACTGGGGTTGATTCAGTGTGCAAGAGCACTCTGCGTGAAAGCACTCGCTGACACCGATTCTCTGATACCCACGAAAAGTTGGGCATGATACATCTAACCCCAGTGTTAAGGAGCAGAAGCAGGCAGACTCCAGGAGCTCACAAGCCAACAACCCCAGGTGGGACGTCGAGTTTCAGGCAAGAGAGACACCCTGTCTCAAAAAAAGTAAAGTGATGCCATCATTTCTCCAGACCAATGCCCCTGAGCCCACGGAAGCGTGGCCCTGAGACCTGCCTGCCTAGCTAGGGGTCCACAGCCTATACACCCTACCACACAGCAGCAGGGAGCTAGAATAACCAGATGTGGTTTTCTCAATTCCTGCTGTTCCCAAGAAACAAGGTCAAGGCCCAGCCCAACTTTCTTAGCTGGATTTGCTCATCCCCTTTGAAAATGAAGACTGTTTTCCACATTGGAGGAAGAGAGAAGCAAATCCGAACAAAAGCAGAAATGTATATATTGCCCCACTCCAGATGTGCTCTGAGGTTATCCGGAGGCATCTTGAACAGTGTCATTTCAACCCTAAACATTTACAAATAATTTATTTTTTGCTTGGGCCAGATTGTCATTTTCTGGTATTTTGGCTTCTTTAGCCTGAATTTTTTTTGTTTGTTTGTTTTTGAGTATGAAGCCATTTCATACTTTTAGGAATTTGAGACAGATTCCTAAACAAATGTCCTAAGAGGTGGGTGTGGGCAGAGCCTGGACAGAAGGCAGAATCTGCTCAGCCCTGGGAAGCTTCTGGGCCTGCTCTTTGATGGTTACCCCCACAGCTGGGAGAGCCTGCTTCTCTGGACCAGGAAGTGCCTCGCAGACAGGGCTGCCATGATGCTACAGCGTTGATAAGAAGAGAAAAGCTTCCAACGCTGTGTCCTGAGAACAAGATGGGCAGCGTTGGGTGACTCCTTCGAAAGTCACCTCTGATGCCACCGTGCGCCTGACCATGGTACTGAGCAAAGGAAAGCATCAGTGACAAATCCATTGCCAGGCCCACTGTCCCCAAACATGCAAGCCGGGAACACGGGTCCGTGGAGGGTGGATATGGAAGATAGCCCAAGCAGACCCCTTAAAGAACAAATAATGAAAATAAATGGCAGAAAAATGCCTGAGTTTCTAGGGCTCAGAGAAGGTACTGTGGAGTGGTTTGACTTCTGCAAACACCCCAAGGGGCTCGGGTCCCTCATCACTCAGAGTGCCACTGGTGGTACCCACGCTCACCCACTTTAAGCCCCGACTCCCAGGATGTGAACCTCACTTTCGCCCTCATCACTAGCCTCAGTTGCCTTCTCACTGCCCCGACTGTGAGCAGGCTCCCTATCTCTTCTGCTTGCCAGCGGAGCCACTCTCTCTCATGTGGCCCCTCTCTGTCGAGCCAAACGGCTACTCAGCTCTTGGCCTACTGTGTGCCTCCAACTCCCCAGCTGGGTCCTGTATGCTTAATGTTTTAGCTCATTGCAGCAGGAACATGAGGCAGCTGGTCGGTCACATTGTGTCTGAATGTGGAAGCAGAGAGAGATGAACACCAATGCCAGTGTCCAATCAACGATCGCCTCTTTGCCCAGTCCAAGACCTCAGCCCATGGACTGATGCCATCCACATTCAGGGTTTACCTGTCCAATCAACCCAACCTGGGGAGTCCCCCACACACTCGCCCAGACATTTGTCTCCTGGCTGATTCTAGAGCCTGTCAAGCTGACAATTGATGTTAACCATCAGAGCGGGTGACCTGTTTTCCTAGATCACAAAGAAACCCATCAGCAGATGTGCAGATTTTGTCCTTCCGGGTCCCAGCACATCCCCCCCACAGCCTTCCCACTGTAAGCCCAGTGCCGCCCCAGCCAGAGACAAACAGAGCTGCAGCAGTGAGCTCACGATGTCGTCAGACTCCGTCGTTCTCACTGGCACGCAGGTCGGGGAGACTGGTTCCGACTAACTGAACTTGGTGCCACCAATGTTGCTCTTTCTGTGGTGAAGCTGCTCCAAGCGGTTCCCGATCGCCTCCCGTCACTGTTGGCAGCGCCATCACAGCCATGGGCACAAACCACCCCACTAACCTCACCAGCAATGCGCACGGTTCAATCCCAGCATCTCTTCATCTGACCCACCTCACCCAGACCCTGAGGACCTCGACACAGATCCTTAGTGGTCTCTTCTGGAAATGCCTTCGAGGGGGCCAGGCCTTGCTTCCCCTTCCTTCCTGGCTATTACCTGTAGGTCTCCTTCCATGGCCAACCCTCCACTCGAGGTTTTCATGAAGCCAGAAGGTCCCACAGCTCAACTTAAAAATTTTTCCCTCACTGGGCATCCCTAATCTCATTCCTTCAAGCAGTGGCTACTGTTCAAAAATCACATTCACTCCATCTCGGTGTGAATCGATCTCTTAGCATTGGCTCTGGGGAGGGTGACCACTACAGCATCCTCACTGGGCATTCCCATAACATCACAAACTTAACATGTCTACAAAGGAACTTCCTAGTTGCTTCCTGAATCCAAACCTTCCTGCCGGTCCTTTCCCTCGCTACTAAACATGTGAGAAGACATACTTAGCATCTTCACGAACCTTTTCCTTTTTCTCACATCTTACAGGATCTGCCTTTAAGATATAACTAGGGAGTGCCCACTTTTCTCTACTCCTTCTGTGCCTGCACAATCCACAGCCATTGTGTATTGTCTTGATGCCACAGCGGTGACTCTAGCGGTGTCTGGGACAACCTCCTAGATTCCACCGCTATCCTTCACCCTCTGGGTCTACCCCATCACAGCCACCAAAGTGAATCTTCTCAGGCGGAACACAGACCCCCTTCCTCCTCTGCTTAAACACATCTGCACAGGTTTCTCAGGATGCAAGCTGAAATCTCTGCTGGCTGCCATGTCAGAATGCCCAGATGCTTGCCGTCTCTGCTACCCAGCCTGACTCTGGCTTTCCCAGGCTCCCTTCGAGAAACCCTGTCCTCCGCGAAGCTTCCACAAGCAGCCAGGAAGCGCGGCTTTCAGGCTTCGGTGACCTCAATGTCCCTCAACAATGTTCTTGCCCAGGTGCGAAGAGGGGAACGTGTGCAACCCTTGAGGTCTGAGTTCAAATGCCGCCCATTTAAAAAGCCTTGGCCAGTACTCCTACTGCACGTACTGGCTTTGTGGGAGCCTAGGCAGTTTGGATGCTCACCTTACTAGACCTGGATGGAGGTGGGTGGTCCTTGGACTTCCCACAGGGCAGGGAACCCTGATAGCTCTATGGGCTGACGAGGGAGGGGAACTTGATTGGGGGAGGGTGAGGGAAATGGGAGGCGGTGGCGGGGAAGAGACAGAAATCTTTAATAAATAAATAAACAGGAAAAAAAATAAAGACTAAGTTAAAGCAAAAAAAAAAAAAGCCTTGGCCACCCATTAAAAACTGCTATGGGTGTACACAGAAGGCTTTCCCTCCATTTTCTTCTCTCCACAGCATCTGCGTCTTGTCAAGTATCATACTTCACTCTCTCACACCATCAGCTACACAGGCTCTCCCCCACGGCTGTTCCTACCCAGTCTTCGCACCTCTGCCTGACAGCCAGCGCGGATGCCGCTGTGTCAGCAGAACACCAGGCAGCGTGGCATGCTTTACCTTGCTAGAGCATGAATGAGCGCAGGAAAACCCCCTGGTGAGCCACACAAGTGACAACAGCCTTCTGAACCTGTCACTTAGCTCCAGCAGGAGATTAGCGACATCAGCCTCACGCTGTGAAAACACACAGCTAAAGAGCAACACGTTATAAAGCATAAATGTAACCGCTGCCTCCACAGCACTCCTTAAAGCTCATCCGGGAGAGTCCCGCAAGGAATTCGCCTATGCTGTGGTTTAAGAGGGCTAGATAGCTCTACGGAGGCGGGCCAACTGACCACTCTCCCCTGCTCCCCACACTGAGACTTTGACAGTGAGAAAGAGCTAAAGGAAAGTCCCTAAGCCTTCCTTTTCCGAGTTCAAAGGTTACCTGTGAGGAGGGCAGAGGCAAGGAAAGGCGGTATCTTGCAGCCAGTTCTTGGGGACCCACTGTGCTCGTGAGCATCCAGGTGCCTCTTCCCTTAGGTGGAAGGAAGAGGTCTCTGTACTAGGCTGAGAAAGGGAGGCCTGGGGACGCCAGTACTCAGCAGGGCACAAGGTACCTAGGGAGAAAGAGAATGGAGACGGTCAGCACAAGAACAGACAGCCACAGGAGGATGAGGATAGGATGTTAAGAAGGACCAAGGTGCTGACACTGATCTCCTTGTCCCCAAGCCCGACGGGAGGCTGGGGAAAGAGCTGTGTGAGAACTTGTCACATTAGGATTAGTATAACGTGACAGTCTGCCAGAGGAGCAAGGATGCTTCACTGAGTAACAAAAGCGAATCCCAGCAATGAGTCAACAGATCAGTCCAGCACTGAGGAACATCCTCCAGGTCTCCACCCACCCAGCTCTGTCCTCACGGGATTCTACAGGGCGGCAGCTAAGGTTGTTTCTTTCCATGGAGCAAAGTAGCATCAAAAATCACAACTCAAGAATATACAATGAGGGAAATGAGATCTGAAGACATAAGAGCCGTGGGACACTGAGTGAGGGCAGGCGCGCGTTCTCTATTAGTAGATAGGGTGCAGAGAAGTCTACAGGGCTGGTGAGCGGTGGGAAGCAGCAAAGCCTGCTTGGGAAACACTTTGCAGATCTTGAAAGTTCTAACCTTTGGCCTATGACCCAGGAATTGCCTGAGAGAAAGAAAAAGACAGCTACACGCTAAATCCTGCACACATATGCACACACACATGCTCCAAGTGGCATTATTTACACTAAGCTACAGGTGAAAACAACCCACATGGCCATCTGCTGCTCAATGTCGCATGACCATGCAACTGTTTTGGTACTGAAAGAAACTACAGTACTGGATTCACACTAGGACACGTGTGTGCGTGTGTGTGTGTGTGTGTGTGTGTGCGCGCGCGCGCTCGCGCGCATGTGTGTGTGTATACGCATGTGCATATGCGCATGGTATATAGGTATACTCGCCTGTGCAGTTAGGTATGGATGCCAGAGGTTGATACTGAGATGTCTTTCTTAAATTTACACTATCACACCTGTTTTTTTTTCTTTTTTTAAATGTAGGGTCTCTCACTTAGCCAAAAATTCACCGTTTTGCCGAGGTTGGTGGACAATAAGCCTGGGAGCCTTCTGTCTCTGCCTCTCAGTGCTAAGGTTGCAGGAACCAGGTCTGGTTTTTCACATGTTCTGAGGGGTTGAATTTAGTTCCGCAGCAAGCAGTTTACCCATTGAGTCATGTCCCCCAGCCTGAAGGTCAATCTTGAATACACTATGTTAAGTAAAAGACACTGGGCACGGAAATTCTTTAGTATGCAAAACCACATATACAAAACCATACAAAATGTCCCAATGGAAAACCAATGGAGAGAGAAGGGAAATGCCTGGTTTGCTGAGCACCACTGCATGATCCTGGCTGATGGGAGATGACGAAAAGCATTCTGGAATCATGTAAGGGTGATGGTCGCAAGACCATCTGCAAACATGCTCAAAACCCCCGCATGGGGACTCTAAGACAGTGACCTTAAGGCTATAAATGAGAGAACTGGGAAACTATTAGCTTAAAAGAGAAGGGAGGGAGGAGGGTGGGCAAGCACAAGCCCCCTGGAAGAAGCAGGAGGACAGGGTAAGACTACAGCAGAATTTCTAAAACTTTTGCCTTTCTTCAAGCAAATTGACTTTGCTCACCAGGAATGCAACGCTCCTTAAAGAACTCTGTTTTGATGGGTTTCTGGCCATGGAGCTCAGACGACCACTGGCCATTCCCTGCTCCAGCATGAACACTTCCAGGTCCCTTCAATGAGGGCTTCAAGAGCAGCCACGCAGGTGACATCATGGCAGACAGACCCGTGCCTCTTTGGTGCATTAATCTCTCCTCCTTTACACTAGAACATCAGGCTTTGTCCACACAGCGTGCAAATGCACGATCGTTTCTCTTGCAACACTCGTGAACAGACTGCTCAAGGCCGAGGTCTTCAAGACTCACTCTGTTTCTCCAGCAGAGCCCTAACTCCTACTCCCAAGTCTCTCACCTGCATACAAGTGGCCTCGAATAGCTTCACTATGCCAAGTCCGGAAAATGTCATTACTAGGCTACCAGACTATTCTCTGCCTTCTTGGTGTAACTCCTGACTCTGCATTCCTTCTAGAGATGTACCTTGCTGCTGGTGCTCCCACCTAAGTAGAGCCTAGAAAAAGCATGGAACTGCCAGCAGGGAATAAGCATTCTGCTAAGACAGCACACTGGCAATAGGAGCGGTTTTGAGTTGCAGGAAGAAGAGCTTTGCAAAGGCCAGCCAGTTGTAAAACTCTGCCCGGGCTCGGAGCGGAGCTAGGAGTCCCGTGTCCACGCTCTTCAGCCTCTCAGGCTGCGAAGACCACTGGCTCCCTCAGTCCCAAAGCTCATAGTCTCAGAGCCTGTTTGCATCTCCCCTGGAAAATGGACACAAATAAGACATGGAAATATGCAGGGAGGCCAATCGGGGAGAAGGTGACCAGTGAAAGCGGGAGGACACAAGAGAGGAAAACAGGTAAACATGATCAAAATACATTATACACACACATGTGGAAATGTCGCAATGAAGCCTGTCACTGTGCTAATTAACATATGCTAATGAAGACCATACAATGCTTGTGTTGTAAACAGATGCCTTTTTAGTTTTGTTTTTTGTTTTTTAAGACAGGGTTTCTCTGTGTAGCTTTGGTGCCTGTCCTGGAACTCACTCTGTAAACCAGGTTGACTTTGAACTCACAGAGATTCGCCTGTCTCTGCCTCCCAAGTGCTGGGATTAAAGGCGTGTGCCACCAACACCCGGCTCAGATGTCTTCTATAGTGATGAATCATTTGCACTTTAAATGCATCTTGTTATTTAGGGACAGGTCTGCGCATGTGTGTCTGTACATGTGTGTCTGTGCATGTGTGTCTGTGCATGTGTGTCTGCCTGTGCCTGTGCATGTGTGTCTGTGCATGTGTGTCTGTGCATGT
>NW_004949108.1:1019475-1021185 GCF_000317375.1 Microtus ochrogaster | reverse complement strand
GTGTGTGTCTGTACATGTGTCTGTGCGTGTCTGTGCATGTGTCTGCGCATGTGTGTCTGTGTGTGTGTGTCTGTGCATGTGTCTGCGCATGTGTGTCTGTGCGTGTGTGTCTGTCCATGTGTGTCTGTGCATCTGTCTGCGCATGTGTGTCTGTGCATGTGCCTGTGCCTGCAGGCTCCTACGGAGACTAGAATAAGACAGCAGGTTCCCCAGAGCTAGAGTTCCAGGCGGTTGTGAGCTGCCCAGTACTGGTGTTAAGAGCCAAACTCCAGTGGCTGCTGAGCCATCTCACCAGCCCTTTATTTGCTGATTTTATTTATTTTATTGCAGATAAGATGTCTGCAGATACTATTAATGGTGGAGTAGTGATGGGCAAGAAGTCCTTGCTCTTAAGAATTCTACATAAGGGGATGGGAGAGACGGCTTAGTGGTTATTCTTATGCAATTCCCAGGGACTGCAGGTGGCTCAGAAGCATCTATAACAGGATCAGATGCCTCTTCTGTCATGCAGGGATACATGCAAGCACTCATATACATAAACAAATAAATTTTAAAGAATTCTACATAACAGGGAACCCCAAGTCTACCCATGGCCCTTCCAGCTATTAACAAAATCCACTTCTGTTTATCCCAAGGAATAAATAGAATATATTACAAGAGGGAGACTTCTCATTTCCTAGCAGATTATTCCAACCGTGTCTAATAAATCCATTCCTTCATACGAACACGGATGCCACCACACATATAAAAGCCCCCCAAAGTCAAGCTTATGCAGAAAGCATGAAGAAATGGCCTCACTGATTCATCAGGCAGGTGCACATCTCTCTGTGTGATCGCACCTTATTAAATTAAGGCAATCACTGAAACAACCAGGCCTGTAAGGAGAATACCAAGCTGGAATCATCACTCGGCACCTTTCCCAACACAATCCAACCCGTAGTTCTGAAGCCGCAGGTGCCCCCGAAGAGCCATGCCAGCTCAACATAAAACTGTACTTACTACCAATATCACAAGGTATTGGTTTTTTCAATTTTACTCCATTATTTGATTGCACAAGTATCAACTCTGTAGATGGCAATCTGCTGCCCTGTGAAATGGAACAGGCCTGAGAAAACTTGGCAGTCTCCGTGCACGTACGTGAACACATATCCGCACACTAAGCAAGCACACCCGTGTGGACTCTTGTGAGTTATGGGTAATGATAGGGGTAAAGCCTTGCACGGAAGGATGGGTGCTGCTTCTCAGAGTGATTTTTCACAGTCTCTAGAGAGAGAGAGAGCAGATCCAGTGGAATGAGGAAGCCGGCTGTAAAGACAGCTGAGAAGGAATCAGCCTGGCGAGGTCCCTGGGAGGGATTTGGGGAATCCTCACAGCTGTGGCCAGAGGCGCCAGAGTCAGATGTGCTCCAAAGTGAGTTTCAGAACTGGCTGTAGAGAAGGGAAGGGGAGAGGAGGTCGGGATGGAGAGTGGCGAGGGAGGGAAGTGAGAAAAAGGGAGAGAAAGGGAAAAGTGAGGATGAGAAGAGGGGAGGAAGAGGAGGAGAGGAAAGAAAAGGGGGGAGAAAAGGCCAAAGTGCTTCCAGGTTTTCATTTTGAACAGTGGAGCACCTACCTGCGAGTGGTGGAGCACTCCTCATACCACATGCACACCTGTGAGGAGCACCTGCCTGTGAGTGGTGGAGCACTCCTCACACCACATGTACACCTGTGA
>NW_004949108.1:997963-1019375 GCF_000317375.1 Microtus ochrogaster | reverse complement strand
CTGTGAGGAGCACCTGCCTGTGAGTGGTGGAGCACTCCTCACACCACATGTACACCTGTGAGGAGCACCTGCCTTGAGTGGTGGAGCACTCCTCACACCAAATGCACACCTGTAAGGAGCACCTTCGTGCAAGTGGTGGAACACTCCTCATACCACATATACCTGTGAGGAGGGAGCACCTACCTGCAAGTGGTGGAGCACTCCTCACACCACATGTACACATGTGAAGAGCACCTACCTGTGAGTGGTGGAGCACTCCTCACACCACATGTACACATGTGAGGAGCACCTGCCTGTGAGTGGTGGAACACTCCTCACACCACATATACACCTGTGAGGAGCACCTGCCTCCGAGTGATGGAGTACTATTCATGCCACATGCACACCTGTGAGGATCTAGGCAGGTGACAAGCACAGGGTCAGGCAGAACTGTCTGTGTCAGGAGGCTGTCTGTCAAGAGATCATCGGAGCATGGGCACCAGAGGAAAGAACAATAGAAGTGTGCAGATGTGCCTCCCCCCTCTAATGACAACTCAGAGAGACACATGGCACGGGGCTCCAGTAGTAATCAGTGTGGCCAAAGCCATGCCCAGTGTCCCCTGGGAAGTCAGGGGACAGGAAAACACACGGGAGCCCTCACACAGGAGGAGTGATGGTGCAGTGTGACGTCACAGCTCTGGGAACCATTGCAGAAGCCAACACTGGAAGACGTAACTGAGGGTAACAAGCTGAGTCAATCACAGGATGCTACCCCTGTGAGTAAGAAAGAGATGTGCTGGCTGGCAAGACGTCTAAGACACACCTGGAAATAAAAAAGGCAACATGTAAAATGTGTGCATGACAAGATTACATGTGTGCGCAGGACTGACGACATGCGGTTCTTCTAGGGGACGCCAGAGCAAACGAAAGGGTGTCAGTGGTCACTCTAACCAAAAGGGATTGACTCTGCAGTGTGCTCCTCTCTGGAGCCTTTCATCTCGGCCTGTCTTCAGAGGTTAACAAGCTCTGGCACAGTAAACTTCACCCACTGCTTATTGTCCTTTGTCTGACGAAGGATCATATATGCCACGCATAACATGCCACAAAGGATGAGTTAAAACCCTACAGGAAAAGCTTAATTTCCTTGCATTCCTGGCCCCACAGAGAAGCAGTGCTTTCTTTCTCTTCTTTACACTGGCTACCCCCATCTACACCACACACACGCGCACACACACACACTCACACTCGGTACATTTACATTCAGCCTCTGATCATCTGCTTGTGGCTATCACACACCACACACACGCACACATGCACGCACACACACGCATTCACACACACTCACACTCAGTACATTGACATTTAACCTCTGCTCATCTCCTTGTGGCTATCACACCCCCCCACACACACACACATACACTCACACTCGGTACACTGACATTTAGCCTCTGTTCATCTGCTTGTAGCTATCACACACCCCACACACACGCACACACACGCATGCACACACACTCACGCCCGGTACATTAACATTCAGCCTCTGCTCATCTGCCTGTGGCTATCACACACAACACACACACATGCACATGCACACATGTGCAAGCATGCACACACAGGCACACACACTCACACTCAGGACACTGACATTTAGCCTCTGCTCATCTGCTTGTGGCTATCGCTACAAAGCACGTGAAGAGGAACGACCTATGTAGGACGCCTTGCACAGATGCACAACACCAAGGACCCGAAGGAATCCGGCTGCTTCTCCCAGGTCTTTCCATTCCCAAGCCCGGGATTGTCCTCCAGTTGCTGCTGATCCTGAAAGTTAGGATTTCAAAATCAGTGCAGCTCTCGGCAAGGAGGTTCTCACAGCGGATGCAGGCCGCGGTTGCCACATGTGTGAGCTTCAGTATGAATGGGGGTCTTGTCTGGCTGCAATAAAGCTCCCCTCTGTTTATATGCATGCTATACTGAGAGTCTTGTCCACTGGGAAGCTACCCAGTGCTCCACGACAATCCCTTCCGTGTTGTCTTGAAGGGATCCATTTAACATTTGCCTTCTCTGGGGTAAATACAGCAACTGAAGCCTTTCTCAAGGCAGCCATGAAGCCCGCTCACTGGCTCACTGGCTCACTGGCTATCATTAAATTGAGGGTTGGTCAGGCTTATGTTTTGCTTTGTTTTTGTTGTTTTTTTTGTTTTAGTTTTGTTTTTAATTCTCTTGCTGAAAAGAAAGGCCTCTGGTTATTCGACTATCACTCCTAACTAAAGAAATCACTCATAAAAACACAACTGATTCTCAAGCTCCACGAAGCCCACAAAGAACCGATTGATTTACCCAACTAGATGCCGAAGCAGGCACAAATAAGAATCTTGTTGCTGTCTGGACATTACACTAGAAAAAAAAAACAACTAATTTATTTAGAGCCCTGCGACAATAAAACACTGTGACTTTAAGAAACTCAGAAAGCAGTTCCCTGGGCAATGTGTCTCTAAGAAGAATGAGGTGGGTTTGTGTTTGCTGAGCAGAGGGAAATTCCTCCAGGGAGCAAGACGAATTACCTTTCTATCCCAAACGTGTGTGCTGGCCAAGCCGGGGACTCTGACAAGGACAAGATGCCCATACAGGCGGAGACAGTCTTGCATCTGAACACTGAAGGCCTGGACAGGAGGGAAGGGCCTTGTATCATGTGACTCCGCACTGTCCAGCGTGTGTGTTTTTAACGTATCCTACCCATGTTATTCATAGGATGTAAGATTGAGTATTTAGAGTCTACAAGTCACTGTGGCTAGTAACCTCACAGGATCAGATAGCTATACCATCACTTCCCTTACCTCAGAACAAGACCTTGGGGCCAGTGCTAGGGTGCAGCCAGCATGAATATGTGCATATCCGATAAATAAATAAGTAAATAAAATTTTAATCTAAATTAAAATCCCTCAGATCTCTCACACAGTAAGTCCCTCATTTCTGGTTTGCACCCATGATCTCGTGTCTTCTGTAAAGTTCATACAAATAGAATCTCACCTTTTAAGTCTGGCTCCTTTTGTATTTCTTGTTAGAAAGCTAAAATTGAAATGACATATATCTTGGGCAAGTTCCATCAAAGCCATACATTACATTTCTCCAAGGATATCTGTGTGTCTAAATCAGTTACATCTAATCCCACAGATGCCAGAAGACGGACCTATGTGTGCAAAGAGTCTGCAGATAAGAACTGCCCACTTAACAGAGCAAAAAGTGGTGGGTCAATAAAGCCTTTTAAACATGACGCCCATGCAAAAGTGCCCAGAGCTACTCTAAAGCAACAATGTTAGGCTCAAAGTCAGAAGAACAGGAGCATTTCCAGGGCTGCTGACAGGTTAGATGGTCAAATCTCAAAACCCCCAAACAGCCCAGCCCCCAACAATAGCTCTCTGAGCCTTGTACGATGTGAGTCCTCTCCATCATCACAGCCAGGGACTACGGGGCACTGATGGGACACTGGCAGGGAGGCACCTGACACAACCCAGGTAGAAACCACAGACACGAGCTTCGTTGTGTGGAAACCTAAAGGGTCATGGCTCCATCACAGGAAAAGGCCAGGCGAGCGGCAAAACGGAGACTTCTTTTTTTTTTCTTTCCGAGACAGGGTTTCTCTGTGGTTTTGGAGCCTGTCCTGGAACTAGCTCTTGTAGACCAGGCTGGTCTCGAACTCACAGAGATCCGCCTGCCTCTGCCTCCCAAGTGCTGGGATTAAAGGCGTGCACCACCACCGCCCGGCAAAACGGAGACTTCTTACAACAATCTTACAACTTCTTACAAAATAAATAAATAAATAAATAAATAAATAAATAGTCCCAGGACAAAGTCACATTATCAACCCTGTGTAGAAAAGTGAAATCAGAGTCACTGCTACAACCCATCACAGAGGCAGGAGCTAGGAAGGAAGGATGCTCTGTTGCAAGGGCCATTTAGTACACAATTTGGTGGCATAATGCTTTCAGAAAGGGTGTTATGTTTAGAAATACTGACTTGGAACTATAGGGCAATCACTGATTTTTTTTGTAACTATAATGATGGGCTAATAGTGGTACCCTGGCAATCCCGTCCATATTCAAGCAGGAAAGTCAAAGAAACAAAATGAAAAGAGACAATAAGTTGAAAATAACCATCCACAAGGTACTGCAGCTGCCAGACAACCATATCAAAAATCACTTTAAACATAAATGGTCTAAAAAAAAAATCAGTTAAAAGACGCGGACTTAGGAAGACTTCATCCGCTAAGTTCCTCTGTGGAGCGAGCGGCTGTCTATACAGAAATCACAACTTGTCAGTGTGAAGAGAGTAAGTGTCCGTGTGGTTCTTGGCCACAGATTGTACCTCTTATGTCATAGACCCACAGACTCAGTCAATGAAGAGTGAACAGAAAGACAGTAAGAACCAGAGGCTGGGGAGGCCCTGTCTAACAAGCTGTCTTCTGAACCATAGAACAACTGCAGTCAGAAACTCAAGGCAGATGTGGTTGCCTGCATAATACCAAGCCGGCTACCATTCCAGCATAGATGGTGGAGGGGTTCATTAGTTCCCTACTCTAGCTGAGAAGACGATGACAAGGATGGCTTCTGAGGAATGGGGAGAGGCCCCTGACAGGTCCATTATATTCCTGGGATGGCCCCACACCAGGAGTTAATGAGCAGCACATGTTAGACTCAATGGGTTATTAAATAAGTTATTAGATAAAAAAAAAAAAACAGAGGACACAAAGTTAGGAGGGGATAAAGGACGTGGATAGACCCAGGAGAAATTAAGGTAAGGAATGGGAGAAATTAATATAATTAAAAGACATAGTATATAGTTAAGAAATTCTCAAATTAATAAAAATACTATATGAAAATACGGGCACAAGAGTGAAAAGAAAAACACAACTGTGCATTGTATTATTAGTAAGAAACTCACTGAAAAGCCACAGAGGCAGATTAAAAGTAAAGGGTTAGAGATGAAAACACACCATTCTAAAGCTAATCAAAAGGAAGCTGAATGGCAAGGATGTAAAACCAGAATCATCAGGCTGTGTTGTGGCACTGCATTTATATGTTAATAAATAAAGTTTGCCTGAGGATCAGAAGAGTAAAACAGCCACACTGGCCAGCTTTACAGACCAGGCAGCAATGACACACGCCTTTTATCCCAGTAGCCACAAGAGCTTTCTACAGAAACCAGGCGATGGTGGTGCACACCCTTAATCCCAGAACTAGAGAGAACTGTATCTCGGGAGGAAATAGAGCTAGGTGTCATTCTAAGGTTTCCTGTAGCCGGGATCATCATTTTCGGACTGAGGCCGAGGTAAGAGCCAGTGGCTGATTGCTTAGCTTTTCTGGCCTTCAGGTTGAACCCCAATATCTCTGGGTTTTTTACCCATGTTACAAGGCTGCAAAGTATAAAGAGGCAAATTCTACCAGCAGACATAAACATGTATATCCTCACCAACAGAGTACAAAGCACATAGGCAAAGCTGATAAAACTACAGCAGAGAAGCACCCATTAAATAGAAATTTAACACCCATTCATGGGAAATGGACAACTTCAGCAGGCAGAAAACAAAACAAAACAAAACCCTGGACCAGACAAAGATGATCTGGACAGTACCAACCATGAACTTGAACTGCTTCATCTGTCACCTCCCATCTAAACTCTGTGGCTCCCAGGAAACACCCTAGGCCACAAGGTCACATAAAATGAAAACAAATGGATAAAAGAACCATAGAAATTATGCCAAGTTTCATGCTTGGAAACCTAAACCCGTAGCCAAAGGATACACAGGCCTGGAGATGTCGAGGCTACTTAGACACCGTGAGAAGGAATCCATGTATGAACAACAATGGAGAGAAAAAAAAAACACTTGTGTATGCATGCATGAATACACACACATCATTCATGGGCTACAGATGTTATTGCAATCTTAGCACAAAACAATGCTACAAACAGAAAAAAAAAAACAGGAGAATGGAGTATTGCTCATTTAGGTGTTTCTCACCTTAACTTAAAACTAAAGACAAAATTAGCAGTTTCTAATTTGCACTATTTGTTTGCTCATTTTCTGTAGTGCTGGGCTTGGGGCACAGGGCCTATAGACTCTTGTCAAGCACTCTGCCACAGAGCTACAACTCCAGGCCCAAGCTCTCACCACTGCCATGTATGATATGGCCTCATACTTTCCCACAATGAGACATTCTTGGGTTCACCTTTCAGACTGCCCCTTAATGTCTATCTTTACATGTACAGAGGTGTGATGTCTTCAGTTCTCAGGAGTCCCACAAATAAAGTAAGTTGGCACCATTCTCACCACACAGATGAACATTTTGGGGACATTTGTGGGAGTCATAAGCCCTGCTGGGGCTGAGGGCTTGGGCAAGACTCCTCTTCTCTCTCTCTGACCTCATCTTGTCTCCTCTTGCACAAACAATCCCTGGCCACAGCTGCCACACTGGGAGGTGTCAGCCATGCAAGACGATTCCGCAGGCTCCTGCCTCCCTTCTGAGGTTCACCATCACAGGCAGATCTGCAGGGGCCTGACCTACACGGGAGCCAACGGAGTAGCCCTTCTGAAACAGTGCTGATGTTTGCATTGCTGTTTAGTTTAATAACAGGGGGTTCCTTCCTTCCTGGTAGATTACTCATTGTTCTCTAAGCCACCACAGCAGAATGCCCATCGCAGACCTCAGGCTCATCTGCTGAAATGCTTGCCATGTGGGAAATAGTACCATGTGTGTTGGGGTGAGCCATAATTTACATTTAAAAATTTTTTTGATGGAGGTCTGGCAGGCTGGCTCAGTGAGCAATGGCATCTGTTGCAAGACTGATGACCTAAGTTCAATCCCAGAAATCACATGGAAGGAGAGAACTTCCTGCAAATCCTCTGACCTCCACAGGAGTGCTATGGCATGACTGTACACACACACACACACACACACACACACATATGCATACACACACACGCATGCATGTACACGAATACACACACATACACATACAAAATAAAGTAAGATCTATAATTTGTTTTCCATTTTAAACTAAAATAATATATTTTATTACAAAAATGAAACACAGTCATCACTTGGGATCAAGCCAGTGGTGGCCTCAGCTTCTGCCTCGCACAGACCCAACATCTACAGATGCTCCAGTCCTTATGTAAAATGTCAGTCTCTGCATAGCTGAGGCAGGAGAGAAAGGCAGGATGATGGGGGAAAGAACGAGAAAGACCTCCATCTGGCAGGTCCTGCCGACGGCATCAGAAAACATCAGAAATGCCCAGAAAGCCCAAGTTACCCACAGAGACAACTGAGAGTTTCCTAGGACACCCTTCAGGGACAGTCAGCAAAGTGTGCTTGCATAGGGTCCAAGCAATATCAACCTTGAGTTTCTAGAACCACTCTTGGCCATAAATCGAAACGATGTCCATTAACCTACCTCACACCTCCATTCCCCAAGGAATATCCTCAAACATTTCCCCTTCCTGTCAGTGGAATGGGACGTTAGCATCCCTTAGAGGTGTGACTGGAGACTGATCCTAGTGTGTGTCTCTGTTTTGTGACATATGCCACGATCCACACGAAGAGAAAAGGGTTTATTTGACTTCCACTTCGCGGTCCATCACTGAGGGAAGTGAAGGCAGGAACCTGAGGCAGGCACTGAAGCAGAGCCCATGGAGGAGTGCTGCCTACTGGCTTGCTCCCCATGGTTTGCTCAGCCTGATTTTTTTGTACAAGCCCAGATCCCCTGTCCAGGAGAGTCTATCCACAGTAGACTGGGTCCTCCCACATCAAACGTGAATCTAGAAAATGCCCCAGATTTGCTGACACTGAGGAAGGCAATTCCTCCCCTGATTCTTCCCCTTCCCAGATGGCTCTCCCTTGTGTCAAGCTGAGAAAAAACCTGACCAGCACCAGAACCAACAGAATCCCACATACACCCACTGTAAAGAAACCTACTTGTGATTTGCCCCAGAAGTCCACCTTCCTCCTTCTGGAGTCCATTTACAATTCAGACCATCTGTCTTTCTAAAAATCCCTGGGCTTAAGAGCTGCATTTAAAATGTCAGTTGGTAAATCCCCAATCCTGCTTTATCCTGGTTCACCGTGGAATCCTTTTCCTTGATCTGTGAGGCCAGGGATCCTGGGTTTGCCTAATTGGGGGTTTCTAAGGAGAGAGGAGCCAAGGTCCTGCATAGGGAGAATAAGGGCTGTGTCTGTGTCCCCATCACTGATGACATAACCCATGCCCAAGCTCCTATAGTGCTTTGCATGTGCTGCCTAACACAGTGTGCACCTCTGTAATAAAGTCAAGAGCAAAATCAAGACAGGAATGGTCCTACCCTGAGTGTTTTCAGTCCACGGTTGGTTGAACCCAAGTGAGGATACAGGGCACCAACTACAAAACCACAGGAAGAAAAAAAAAGTCAAGAACCAAAAAAAAAAAAAGATTAAAAAAACCTCATGTTCCTTGTGAGTTATGAGACTTTCCCTTAGCGTATTTTCCATGTTGATAAACCAAACCATATATTACATGAAATCCTGTCTCGCAATTATTTCTGCTTAATAGTCTGAACATTTTCCCAGGGCCACAATCTCCAAAAATCTTATCCAACTAGCGGATGATGTTTATTTAACCATATTGAGATGTTTTCCATTTGGGGCTATTACATTTATAAAAACGAAAATGAAAACAATAAACATTTGTGAATAAATCACTTATTCTCTCCACATTTAGCACCGTTTCCTCGGGCTGGCTAGATGGCAAAGGAAAACAACACATTCGTCCTAAATCCAGCCCCTCCCCAAGCTCAGGGCAACAGGGTTATTTCTCTGACTGAGCCAACATGATACATTTCACCTCCTTTTCAGAGCACAGCTTTAAAATATGATAAAAATCCTCTGAGCTAATTTCCCTTTCCAAAAAGCACTAATGATTTCATGCTTACTAAGAAGACCTTTATCTTATCTCCCGAGGTCTTTAGTAGGGCTGCCCACAGGTGTGACTAGACCCTGTGTCTATGTTAACAGGGAGGTGTAGAAGGCAGACTGGGGTCCACACAAGGAAAGACTCAACGGTAACTAAACCAGTACACACTAGGACTGTGTGAACGCTGGGCGGTTTCTCTTATTCACTCATTGGTTTATTCCCGTGCGTGACTTTGAAAATCACCAACGCCTACCTTCAAGCACGACCTTTTTAATTATATACTGCGTCTCGTGTAGCTCGGGCTGCCTAGAACTCACTATGTTAGCTGCCGATGCTCTTGAATTTTTCATCCTCCTGCCTCCACTTCCTGAGTGCTGAGGTTACAGCTGTGTGTGTAGCTAGAGACTGAGCCAAGGATTTAATGCATAGGCAAGAACTCTGCTGTCTAAACTATACCCTCAGCCCCTCATGGGTGATCTTAATGGATTCTCTTCCTTTTCCGTCAAGCTGTCCTTTCCTTTTGGTTTCTGGGGACAGGGCCAGGCAATGCAGCCTCAGCTGGCCTGGAACTCACTCTAGAGTTAGTCTGAACTCACCGTTATCCTCCTGTCTCAGTCTCACATGTATTAGGATGGCAATCATATATCACTAGGCTCAACGTACAGTTCAGGTCAACGTTCAGTTCGGTTTGCAAGGTGCTATGAGAAAAATTTTTAAATATGCCTGACACATCCTTCTGTTCCTGACAGAGTCCACGGACTGCTCTGTCACCCAAGAATCTGAGATGCTCCCCACCCACTGCCTGGGAAGACAGCACAAAACAGTGTTCAGAGCAGGGATGTGCAGGAACACCCCTCCCCGCCCTGCCTCCATCCCAGCTCCGGCCTGAACGCTGAGCTGCACCGGAGAGTTCATGGACTCTCTCGCACTGTGCATGGGCTTCAGACAGCGCCATGAGCGTTCTGTTTTGTTGACACAATAAAACATATGTGCTTACATGAATACCCGGTCTGACTCTTCATATTTCAAGACTAATACGTTTCTTCTCAGGCTTTGAAAGCATCCCACTAAGCAAAGCTCTCTGCCGGTCTGGGAGCAGAGGGATGGAGTCTTCCTTCCCGTGTGTGTCCCTCATGCTAGAGCCACCTGGGGAAGCCACAAGGCCTGACTCCTGCTGGAACCACACAGGATCACTGCACAGGACAGGAAGTGGGAGAGCCAGGATTTTGACACCAGAACCAGATGCAAAGTGAGAAAAAACTGAGGCCGGGAGCAGGGAGGAGGTCTGCCAAGAGGCCCGGTGCACAGTGCACACACATGCCAGGCAAAGCCACAAGCTTCAGAGACACGGAAAAACTATGGGGCAGCTATGAAAGCTCACACAGAGATGCCAAAGAAACGCGTCCTCAGAAAGGAGGTCAGCAGCACAGAGGTCACAGAAGGACAGTGGAATCTGGGTGACAGAGCCGCTGGCTTAGCACTCAGGACATGCCTACGTAGGCATAGGAGCCAAGCACAGAGAGGCTCCTAGCCACCAGCTACCCTGAACCCTCAATGGCTACTACTTACTTTGAACCTACAAGGCCTGAATGATAAGAAGTCCCCAGCAGCTGTGCAAGGGGATGGTGAGACAGAGAGGAGAAGAAATGGCGGCAACATCTGGTAACTAACTGTTGAATTAAGAGCAGCCGAGCTGCGTCCCTGGCACCCGGCCGCCCACATGGCTAGCTTAGTTATGTCCCAAAATAATTACACGGAAACTGTATTCTTTTAATCACTGCCTGGCCCCAATAGTTCCAGCCTCTTATTGGCTAGCTCTTACATATTAATCTAACCCATTTCTATTAATCTTTGCAGTCCACAAGTTGGCTTACCAGGAATGATCTTAACCTGCATCTGTCTGCAGTGGGAAAATCATGGCGACTCCCTGACTCAACTTCTTTCTCCCAGCATCCTGTTCTGTTTTCTCCGCCTACCTAAGGGTTGGCCTATGAAATGGGCCTAGGCAGTTTCTTTATTAATAAGAAATCATTCCCACATCAACTAACCTGAGGCAAAGGTGAGGAGCAGTCAGATGTATTTCAAAGTGGAAGAGTTTTGTTAAGGAAAAGGCTACGTTCTCCGCATTAAAAATACTTAAATAAGCAATTGAAAGAACTCTAGAATCGAACTTGATGGTGAACTGAGTCCATCGAGTAGCTGACCCCTGATGATAGAGGTTGCAGGTGTCCACGCATTGGCCAAGCTAGACGGGAACCCACAATGTCAGCTAGACTCAACACACAGTATCAGCGAACACACAGCATGCACCTAACACGCCCAACATGCAGCCCGGGCCCGAGAGGGATTGCTCTAGAGGGACGGGCCTGGTCAGACAGTCATTAGCTTTGCCAGCTCGCTTCTCTCAGAACTTCCAAGGTCACACCACAGTCCAGGGAAAAAGAAAGCCAACTGCACACCACACAGAAATCTGTATTTTCTGGTAGGAGATGAAAGAGGGAGGAGGAAGATGAAAAGGAAGAAGAGGTGGGGAGAAGATGGAGGAAGAGGGAGCTACTGATTTTAGGTACTGTGTATTTTCTTTCTGTGTGTGTGTGGTGTGCACATACATGTATGTGTATATGTCACATGTATATGGCAACACACAAAGTCCGGTGTTAGGCATTTCCCTTCAGCGCTCCTCCACACGCCTCTTTGAGGCAGGGTCTCTCAGTCAAACTCAGTCTAGCTGGAAAGCTCTGGGAAGCCTGCGCTTGCCATTCAAGGCTGGAATTACAGTGGACCTAGACTGCCACACCCACGTGGCGTTTAAACCAGATGGACAGATTCCAACTCAAGTCCTCATGCCTATGTTGCAAGCACCTTAACCACAGAGCCATCTCCCCAGGCCAATTAGTAACGTGTTTTATTTAACCCAATACAGGCAAAATAAAGCCATCTCAAGATGTGATTCATAGAGAAACTCCTGCGGGTGCTCCACACTGTGTTTTCAGACTGTTCACCCACGTTCCACACAGCTCACACAGGACGAGCCAGAGGAGCCAGCTGCCAAGCCCCACAACACGCAGGCTCCAGGGCTGTCCCATCCCCTCCATCTGCCTGTGCTTATGGCTGCCAGCCACAGAAGGGAGGTCCTGCCACCTCAAGACACAGCCCCTATCTGCCAGACAGGCAGGACCCACTCACGGCCTACATCTGTCACTAATGGGCCCAGCCGAGCTGCTGCTCCTAACTGGAGCTGGACTTGTTGCCTGAATTCAGGACGCAGAGAAAACAAGGTCACTGTCAAGGGAGCAGAGCTGAGAGCCAAAGAGGAACGAAGCCAGAAAGTGTTAAAGTATTAAGAGATAAGAGCCACAGGCTGCAGCCAATTGGCCTGCAGGAATTGCAGGACTGCCTCAGAGGCAAGAGAAGCCAGGTCCTTCAGGATGCCTTCTTATCAGACACAGGACTACAGGGCCTCGCTGAGGATGGGGCTCAGTCCTCACCCAGCCTGTGGAAATCCACACACCTGCAGGGTCAGCCACTCGAGAGCCATCAGCGAGGGACAGGCTGTGGCGCTGGAGAAAAGGGTTTCTGTGGGTTCCAGCTGAACAGATTTCTAGAGGGAAAGCGGAACGCAGGAAATTCCAATCGTTTAGGAATTCATGTTCTGCAGACCACAGAATATAATGCTCTAAGTGTTATAGGAAGGCCTTACCAATTCCTCATCCCCACGTCTAAGTCCTTCCCCTCCCTATAGAGTCCTCAATCAGCCTTCAGATCCCCAGAACCAGGCACTCTCTGACACTTGAGTAGAGTAAATAAGAGCTAACAGCATAAACAAACATAATGAAAAGCCGAGACTGCATTTGAACTTACATGGCTTTGGCGGGAAAGACACAGATGCAACTAAACTTACTGGGGATACAAAGACTACAACCCATGCTGGGCCTGGGAACAAAGACACAGGGGCCCCCACCACATCAAGAGCACGGAGGTTGTACAAACATTCACCTGGACCTTGACCCGTATGGATTCCTGTTCTTCTGGGAATAACAGGGAAAGCTGCTGATTGAAGCCCAGCATGGACAAGCACAGCCCTTGGCTGTAACCATGAACTCTGTCTCACCCAGGCCCCTGGAGCTCAACCAGGCTTGCAGGCTCTCACTTCTCTCTATCTCTCACTCCTGGGTTAACGCAGCCTAGCTCCAGCCCAACAGCAGACCAGTGTCTATAGTGTCTTAGGAGGAAAACATTTCTCCTCCTAAGGAAAGGGGGCAGATGCCACGGGCTCACACACGACAACTAGAAATACAGACACAGCTTAGGCGAGTCATCTGAGGCCAGTGTGCAAGCAAAAGCCAGTATCCTGAAGACTTAAGGATGGAGAAGCAAAGAGAGCCCAGTTCTTAGGGACACGGAAGCTGCCACATCAGTCTCCAGTCATTGATCCCAATACCCTGTGACGAGTAAATAGACACCAATACACAATATATACCGACATACAAACACTAACAGTTACTGAAGGGCGTAGGTGTGCTTACACGTGTATGTGTGTGCATGTGTATTGTGTGCATATGCATGTGTGCATTGTATGTACATGTACATATATTCATATATGTGTGTTGATGGATGTGTGTGTGTGTGCATGTGTTTATGTGTGTGGTTTGTGTGTGGTGTGTGTTGATGAATGTGTGTTGATGGATATGTGTGCGTGTGTGTGTGTAGTGTGTGTGTGGTGTGTGGTTTGAGTGCTGGCTAACTTTAACTTGACACAGCCTAGAAGACATCCCTTGGGAAGATGGTCTCAGTTGAGGAATTAGCTATACAAGGTTGGCCTTTGGGCATGTCTATGGGGATTGTCGCAATGGTTCAAGGTAGGGAGGCCCACCCTGGAGGTGGGCAGAACTGTTTAAGAGTGTGCAGGTAGCATGGCTGAGTCTGTTCTTCTGTGTTAACTGTTGATGGTGGTGTGACCAGCTGGCTCACGCTCCTACCCCATGTCTTAACTGCCGCCATGGACTGTAACCTGGAAGTGTAAGCTGAAATAAACCCTTTCCTCCTAGCTGCTGCTTTTGGTCATGGTGTCTTGTCACTGCCCTAGAGATGAAACTAGGCTAGTATGGACCCACGCATGTGCACACATGCACAGGCACACACTACAGGGCACTAGTGAACATACCCTTGTCAGTTTGTTCAGGTTAAGATGCCATCTAGCAGGATGGTGGGCCTTCATCCAGTGTAACTGGTCCTTAAGGGGACAGATGGCACAGAGGCAGAGAAAAAGATGCTCACGGGACCAGAGTGACACCTTGGCCTGGATTCCAACCTATTGCCTGTGGTCCGCCTCCATCTCACCCTGTGTAACCTGCCAGCTCGCATGATAAAATAGCAAGGAAATCGTTCTCTCCTCTCGAAGCACTAAAGTGCTGGGCCTCAGGACAGGGAACTTGGGGAGAGCCTAGAGCAAGGACAGATGTTGGGGTGACATGTTGAAAAGGTCAGTTCTTAGACAGATGGAATCTTTTTCTTTTTCTTTCTTGAATTTCCTGCCACATCTGGTCCCTTCACCTATCAGGCTGGCAGTTCCATCTCTAAGCAGCAAAGAAGGAATCAGGGTCCACACGCACATCCAGGCAGCTGACCCATCCAGCTGAGGACATGGAGGATCTAACCGCAGCCCTGCCCACATGGATATATATTTCTCTGTGGCTTTGGAGCCTGTCCTGGAACTAGCTCTGTAGACCAAGCTGGTCTCGAACTCACAGAGATCCGCCTGCCTCTGCCTCCCAAGTGCTGGGATTAAAGGCGTGTGCCACCACCGCCCGGCTATATATTTCTATATACACCTTTTAGCCAACAAATTCCACAACCTGAGCTTCTCAACCCCACAGTCATCTGGAAGCCTTTGCTTTGCTGAGCCTTAGGGAATGACACGCCCCCAGGCTCAGGCTACCAAGAACCACGGGGGAAGGTTAGGAAAAATGAATCTGTGTTTCTGATCATACTTGCACACGTCCAATGCACAGGTCCTGGACGTACCTGCCCATGCTTGTGAGCGCAAAGTGCACAGATGGAGTCCTCAGAAGCCATAGGCTGTTCTTCACTAAGGCAGAGTGTACCTATATCCCTGAGGAAGTGTTTCTCCATCCGTGAGGAAGTGTTTCTCCATCCGTGAGGAAGAGCACAAGCCTTCCTCCCACCGTGGCTGGCGAGCACACCTACAAAGGGCTCTGCCCCATACTTGGGGGAGATTACTCAGGTCTTTCATCAGAAGGACTCCACATGGAAGGGTGAGTGACCCCCCCACCCCGCCCTGCTGCTCCTGGGGTTCACACGCCACCCCATCTCTTTAGCACTTTCAAATGCTAACCTGTGGCTGCTGAGTCAGTGTTCCAACCTGACCGACTGAATTCAGCTTCAATCCAAACTTCCAAACAAAGGGCCAGTAGCGTGGGATGTCCTGTGGTCACGCTGGACAGTGACAGTTAACGTGTCCTTGTTTTCACTTCGGATCTGCCCACAGAGACCCCCATGTAGCTGCTCATTTAGGAAGAGTGAAATGAGCCTCGGGGGAGGAGGGAAGCAAGCAAGTTCCAGCCTTTGTAGAGCTGATAGCTAGTAGAGGAAATAAGTTACACAGATCACTAGAATAGATTAGATAAATGCAACCGTGGCTTCTGAGCTAAAGTTGCTCTGAAGCACCTCCTGGGAAAAATCCACCTCTAGGAGGAGAGAGGGTGGGGGCTGAGCCTCAGGCAATGTAAGCCTAGGAGGATGGATGCCTAGGAAAGCCAGGGCCTTCAGGAACTTGAGCCTAAGGGAGCCAGGGCTAGCATGGCCCAGGCCTAAGCTTTTGTAGCTCAGCCTCTTTCCTCTGGGTGTACCTCTATTTCCTTCTCTGCAAAAAGCCACTGTCTGAAGAGTGAAGACACGCGAGTGTGTCTCCAGATAAGGAAAAAGGTGTTATCTGTGGGCAGATCATTTAAAGGTTTTTCTTGACAAAGATGGCAGCAAAAAGGTCCAAGCTGGCAGCTACTGAGAGATCAGCCCTGGGATTGCAGGCTGTTCAACCCAGGGGTTCAGGGGCTCTGGGGGCTCCACACAGGCCATGGGGTTGCTGGAGGTATCTGAGCAGGTAGTAATCAGGAGTCAGTGGACAGAATGCCGAGGGACAAAAGGGGACCAACACAAAGCATCGCAGGCAAGCCCAGAGATACTGTGGTGATGACGCTGGCTTTGTGTGCTCATGTTTAAGAGTGGAAACGCAGAAAAGGGAGCTAACGATGCCAAGCTCTGAAGGCTTCTGTGAAGGGGAACTCCTCCTTCTACAGTGGCGTGGAGACTCAGGCAGGGACAGTGGTGGCCTCTGACATCAGGCTGGCTTTCTTCAGGGAATGACCAGAGAGTCACTGGGGAGGGTGTAAGGGGGCCGGCCAAGGGAATGATAAAGAAGTTCAGTGGTTGATGCCAGAAAGCAAATCACCTTTACAAGAAGGTGCAGGGAGCCCCTGATGGGGGTGGGGTGACAGGGGTGGTAAGTAGAACTTCTGAGCTTCGCAGGGCACTAATCAGATAACAGATCAGCAATCCTAGGTGGGCTGTCTGGCCAGTTCACAGGAAGTCAGGGGACATCCTAGGTTGACGTTATCTATCACACAGTTTCCTCCTCAAGACCCACCCCATAAAACCAAGCATGCCCTAACCCAGAGATTGCCTAGGAATGGCTTCTTTGAAACTTAACACATTCTCCCAGAAGCACCACACTGGAGCAAACACTTACAGTCCTTACAGCTGAGCTGGCCAGTCCTATTCACATCAGACTCTGAGACCGTTCCTGGTTGCCATCCTGGGTAGTTTGACTGAGAATGTCCTAGGCTCAGGAATTGGGTCTCCGGTCCCCAGAGCTGTCTGAGCCATTTAGGAGGAAGCATGTCCCTAGAAGGGGCTTCAGGAGTTTGAAGCCTCTCAACCCTTCCACTACACTGGGTTTTCTCCTTGAAAGTAGCAGACGTGAGCTCTTTGCTTCCTACTCTGGTTATCCAGCCTGCTGATGGTTGCTATGCATCATGGACTCTTATCCCTCTGGAGCGAGAAGCTAAAACTAACTCTCTTCCTTGAAGTGTTTCAGTCATGGTG
This sequence comes from Microtus ochrogaster, assembly GCF_000317375.1. Taxonomy (NCBI): domain Eukaryota; kingdom Metazoa; phylum Chordata; class Mammalia; order Rodentia; family Cricetidae; genus Microtus; species Microtus ochrogaster. The sequence goes on along the minus strand of NW_004949108.1, from coordinate 1,002,335 downwards.
CTTGAACACGGGAAGAGAAAACAGCTGATATCCCCAGCACTACAGGAAAGCTGAGAGGCCCAAGAAGATGTCCCAGCCCGTGCTACCACATGAGGCCTGCTGGGAAGTTCTCCACACCCACAGGAGCTGCTGCCGTCTGCGGAAGCCTTCACAGGCCACTCGGGAGAAATGCCTCTTGACGGTGACAACCATCTGACGCTCTCACTCGCCTGTTCTGAACTCTGACCTCTACCACGAGCCAGCTGTGCAGGAGTAAATATGAGACTACTAAGGAGAAAGGCCCCATACACATGGCAATGAGAACATACTACGGAACCTTCCAGAAGATACCAGAAGTGAATGCACCATGTGCCGAGTGAGAAGCCTGGTTTGGAGAGCTGTCACTGTCCCATCCCTCTATCACACCCATGTCCCCAAGATGACCTCAGTGCCTCTGTGGTTGTCCTAAGTCCCTACCCAGCTCAAGGTGTTTCTTGCTATATCCTGATTTTGACATTGACCTTCTAATCTCCAAGGCTAACCACCTGCTCGTTCCTGCTAAGCAGTCTCCTCCCACGGGGCCACTACACTCTGTACATCCCCAACGCTGTCCACCCCACCTCAGAATCTACCTACTAAGGTCTTCGCTTCCAGTTCTCCACACTCTAGATCAAGGCCATACAGTCTTCATTTTCTGCAGACCTCTGAAGTCAAAGCCTGACTTCCGCATGCATCCCACGAGACCTTGAACTACGCCTGCCCTCAGCAGGTTGGGATATGGCGCTGTACACCTGTCCTATGGCTGTGAGAGCTGCATTGGCGGTCCATATGAGTCTCAAAACCGGCACACGACCAAGGCTTAGTGGACGTCACTCCTGTCTTTCCCCTCCCAGCATCAGAAGTGCACAATCAAACATTGGCTGTCACACGACCTCCAGGGAGCTGACCCTCCCCTAGAAGGCTGCATCTGGTTTATGAATTCACACATTTGGGCGGTGCCTCTCATCCTTCCTCACGGGACGACCTTTTAATACTGTTCCTCACACCATGGTGATCCCAACCATAAAACAACTTCATTGCCACTTCGTAAGTGTCATTTCGCTACTGCTATGAACAAATCGTAATGTAAATATCTGATACGGAGGATATCAGGTATGTGATCCCCATGAAACAGTCATTCTACCCCCAAAGGGGTCAGGACCCACAGTCTGAGAACTACTACTCCATGAAATGAAGGTTTGCTAGAGTTCTGCGGAGTAGCCAGGAGGCCCTTTTAGCTTCAGTAGCCAGCTTCTCACTGTGCAGCCTTGGAGAGGAGCCGCCCTTCAGAGAGTGAAAATTTTACCTTTTCTTTCTAAAAGTCTGCACAAATGGCCGTGTCTGCAGGCCATTCTATAGTGTCGATTCTTCTAGAAAACACTATTGAAGAACTGCCGCTTTGCTAGTGAACCTGAAAGAACATTTAGGCCAAGACTTTATCCTCAGGGAACTGGGGCTATCCCGGCAAGCAGACACTTGCCAAGGTCAGAGGGCTGGGTGGGAACACTGCAGGGAACAAATGCCCAGCAGAAGTGTGAACAGTGGCTTCAATTAATTTCTCCAGCTAATTAAGAAAATAGTCTCCATGTGAATCCGCAATTGGGAAACCAAAGAAGGCTATCCTCGAATAACTTCTCCAGACTAGAAGGAATGAGGGGCACCGTCCACAAAGACCCAGGGGAAATGTGACAGTCTGCCTTCCTAGGAAGAATCCACTCCACACAGCCCCCAAACCAGCCTCAATATGGAAACATGCCAGGGGGCCAGAGGTAGAACTAGGTCAGGTGAGCATCCTCCCAAATAGCTGGAGATCGTGGAGATCCCGGGATAGCAAACACATCCCTGTCCTTTTCCAATATGAGAAGAGGGAAAGGACCATAGATGTTCAGAAGAAATAATTCCAGACCAGATCAACCCCAGCACCATGTAGTAGGCACCAGACTGCTCCTCTCCAGCCACAGTGCCCTCATAGACTTACAGGTATTGATGGGTCCTCGGTAACTCTCAGTGGCTCAGGACAGGTTTCTGCCAGCTCTCTCTGCCACTGGAGAAAGAGGCCTCCAAGAGGAGATATTTGAACAAAAGGAGGCAGCAAGGCCAAGTGAAGAACCACAGTGGAAAAAACAGCTTTCTCAGTCAGTCAGGCAACGTGGCTCCTGGCGCGGGGCCCTACTGCTGCGAGCAGAACAGCACATTAGTCCTGAACACAGCAGTTGCTGTAACACGGTGCGTGATTTCTTTTCCAAGTCCCAAGCCACAGTGAGGCACCAGAAGAAGCCACGTCGTCTAGGAACAGACTGGAAACAGGCACTGCGAGCTTGCAAAGAGAATTTTGAAAAATGCTTGTAAAATACACGTTGACGACAGTCCAGGGCTCCCACTGGCTTGTGTCCTGTGGGCTCCTGCTTCATCCGCCTGAGTTTATCCTTCAGCAGTTCCCCTTAGGATAGACTCCTTACTCTATCCGCCTCAGCTTAACCTTCAGCCATTCCCCTTGATGGGGTAGGGGGGTATTGACATGAGAACTGGGACATCTTTAGGCACTCTAGTCACATTCATAAGGCCCTGGGTTCGAACCTCAGTCCTGCATAAAATGAATACAGCAGCCCATTCCATGAACCTCAGTACTCCAGCGGTATATACTGGAGGAGTTCAGGACTTCTTCAGTTACACAGTGCCAGCCTGACCTAGAGAGCCTACAAAAAAACCTCACTGCTTAAAAACTAAAGAACAGCGCTCCTATCAAAATGTTTACTCCAGAATTCAAAATGTGCTGGATCTGGAAAATTTCCCTCCAGTTCCAGCTGAGTGAGGCGCACCCATTTTCCCAGGAGGTTTGCATGGAACCCTGGCTAGTGAAATAGGTATGTGTGGGGAAGGGTAGTATCTGACTCTCAAGGCCACAAGGGACACCCAGCCCCAGGTCTCCCTCTTTAACATGACCATAGCTACTCTGAAGTAATGGGTACTGTCTGCCCTCCTGCAAGACCACCCATCTTTCCCACTCCACAGAGGCAAGCCCAGACTCTTGGCTTGCAATTCAAACACCCCTTTAGACACACTTCCTGAGCAGTCCTTCAAATGTAATAAAAAGCAAAACTGGGGCAGACAGAAACTAGAAAAAGTACTCGGGACCTCTGGTATCATGGTTGAAGGCATAATGAGGAAGTCTTTGGGCTCCTTGGGAGCTAAGGAGGCAATCCCATAGGGAAGGTCCTTCACACTCTGCATTCTTTTGCTGGGGCATTTCCCACCACCCCAGCTAGGCCCCCACAGGTCATCTGACTCCATGTTCCTCCTTTAGAAAGGCCCTTGTCTCTGCCCTCTCATCTCAGGGCGCTGTGGCCACCTGACCTTCCATCTGGCGTGTAGCATTTAGACACATCTCTTAGCTGTCTAAACTCTCACCCTGGCCAGCATCATTGAGAAGGAACTACTCTGTCTCCCAGGCACCAGTCCTGGACGGCACTTCCTTTCTAAAACTCTCCTAAGCAAGCCTGGACTGTCATTCCATCCTAGGTCACAGGAACCCTGGGAAGAGTTTCCAGGGCCTTGTCTAACTCTCTTTGTTACCCGGCCTTTGACCCCCACACCACCACACAAGCTGTAGATAACTGTTCAAAAGAAGCATCCTTTTTTAAATGTTCTAGGGAAAAGAGACCAAAAAAGAGACCAGAGCAAACTTTAGGACCACCAAAGACCGGCCTAGGGTGAAGAAGTAGCCTCTTCCCGCCCTAGGGCCAGGAAGTCTCTTGTTAGCAGGAGCGATTAAATCTCTGAGTGCCACAGATGGTGTCGAAAACCCGGAGCGCTGCGGAGCGCGGGATGCGCGAGACCTGAGCGGACTTCCTAGGGCGGGCGGGGCGCAAGGGACACAGGGACTCCTGGGCCAGAGGCCAACAGAGGACGATGCCCACGGCCAGGAGCAGCTGAACACTGCGGGGTACTCGCCACAGCCGCCAGCCGGAACGGATCCGACCTTCCCCACGCCCTCACTCTGCCCACGACCAGGTCGCGGCGGGAGTGCACCCAAGGCCTGCAAACGACCGCCCACCCAGGCCATTCCAACCCAGAGCACCCCGCGCCTGCGGCTGGAGACTGCCCTCGGGGCACAATTCCCAAGTGCATGCGGCCAGGGGGACGCGGGCGCCACCCGAGCAGACACCAGGAGCAAAGCTTTCAATCGCCGCCCCGGAGCCCGCGGGTCACCGCCTGGCAGTAGGGGAGGGGGACCGATCTCAGCCCCGCACAGCCCCGTCCCGCGCGGCCCGCTCGGGCGATGCCGACACAAAGGGGACGCGCGCGTCACCCACCTGGTCCCGCGCGGTCCGGGCTCCCGCTCGGCCTCGTTGCG
>NW_004949108.1:987422-997843 GCF_000317375.1 Microtus ochrogaster | reverse complement strand
CCCGCAGCGCAGCGCCCTTTCTGCCTCCCCGCCCTGCGCCCCGAGAACTGCGCGCTCGGGGTCGGCGGGGCGCGAGCGCGCACTAAGCGCGGGCGCGGGAGACAGAGCCAGTTCGCACGCCGGCGCCCCCTGCCGTCTAGAAGTGCCGCGACGTCCATGCACCAGCACCGGGCGGGCAGCCCCCTAGAGCAATCAAAGACAGGGCCAGAGGGTCCAGGTCTCCTCAGAGATAGGGGTGTGCCCTGGAGTAAAACAAGGATGCAAAGATACTGCCTGAAGGTGGACCCCTACTTTAATTGTATAAAAACAAGTACCAGCAGCTAGGAAGAAATGCGTGAAACAGCCTGACCCTACCAGTCAGGAGCTGGGAATATCATTCAGAGGGGGCATCTGGGACCCTGGGATGGAGTCCAGCCGTGTAAGTCAGAGCCTTCGGGTTTGCCAGAGGCCTGCTTGATGGTCCTGCCCGAATACTTTTACGAGGAAGACTGTAAGCCTACGGACAAGAAACATCTCTTCACCCTAATGGATAGCGAAGAGTCCTCAGTCTGCTTGGTCTGAAGCTAATGCTCAGCGCACAGACAGAAAGCAGCGACCACAGCATTTCAGTTCTTTCTCTCAGAACCTGAGATCCACCACTTGGATGGGAATCCCCATGAGCTATGGTCCTCTCACTACAGCTGGCAGTTCCTGCACGTTCATGTCTTCCATCCATGTCACCCATGCAAACGCGAACAAAGCCTGTCAGTATATGCGATGGCTAGAACGAAATGTCCCCACAGGCAAATGTCTTGACTGTTTGGTCCCCCCAGCCGGTAAGGATATTTTTTGGAAGTTTCTGGGAATGTCAGGAGCTGACAGTTAACTACAGAAAGCCTTTGGGGGAATCCTAAACACACACAAACACACCAATGCTCACTCCCTGTACTAAGATGTTCTATGAAGCATTTGGGTCCACGCAGCGGTGCACGGCGCCATTTGACTGGGGGAATGAAAAGCTCCGTTAGCTAACTAACGACTTCTCTGGTCGTTTCTGTCATTGTTGTCGTCATCGTCATTATTTTCGTCGTCCTCCATCGCCTAACAATGGGATTTTAAAACTGTCCATTCTGTCTTCAACTAGTACATTCTCATCTTTGTGGGGGTATTTGAGTTTATGCATGTGTATATGGGCATGCACACATGTCTAAGGTCAATGCTGTGGTGTCCACTTTCTTTCCCATATATAGTGTACCTGAAGCCCTATATCGGAGCCACACTGGTTGGCTAGCAAGCTCCAGGACCCCTCATGATTCTACTTTCCACCCCCTGTTACCCAGTGCTAGGATAACAGGCATGCACCTCACCTGCATTTTTCCATGGACGCTGGATATTAAACTCGGGTCTTCGGGCCTGCCTGGCCAGCACTGCACTGACTGAGCTGTCTCCTCAATCCCTACAGCCACATCGTCACCAGTTGTGCTGAATGTCTCTGATCTTCAAAACTACGTGCTTGCAAGATGAGGTGTCTCACACATGCAATCCTAGCATTCTGAGCGCGGAGGCAGAAGGGTCGAAAATTCAAGGTCCAGCCTGGACTAGATAGTGAGACCCTATGTCAAATAAGCACAAGTCAGCTAAACAAAGCAAGCACACGCGCTGGCCTCCTAGTGCTTTGGTTTGCCTCAGACTCTGTGTGAACGCCATTGTTCGAGAAAGCTCTCAGTGTGAAGATCCCTAACAACGGCACTTTGTTGCTTCGGCCTCTCACTGGAAGACAGAAATAGTTTTGCCTGAAGGCCTGAGCTGTGACCTCCCCAGGCCTGGTTGGGGAGTGAAGTTATGAATGAAGGATTGAGAGATTTTGCTGGGGAGGCTGGAAGCTCACAGCAAGTGGAAGGAGCAGGTGTGTTGAGGCATTCTGCGCTGGCGCTGACACAAAGGATCAGAAACACACTGCCTATGTGCATCTGGGGCTTGGCAGAAAAGCCTCCATCATCAGTGCTTACGTGGGGACAGCGTACCTTCACTGCCCTGACCTGGGGTGTTGGCGAATGAGACTCTTTCTGTGAGATGGACTGAGGCCACCCACTTGGGCACTGAAATCAGGGTTTGCAGCCGACCACACCGTCCATGTCCAGTTTTATCTACGAAGCTTGCTGGATCTGCCATTACTCTCTGCATGCCCTGATCTCTGAATATATATTTATTTATTTTGTTTTTAATGTGGATTAGGGTATTTTCCATGCTTCCTGTGCTGGGCATTTACTCCAGATCTTAGATCATCCATCTACAGGATCTTTCGGTGAAATCCCGCACGGAATCAGGGTGTAGTAAGTGCTCGGTCATGAATGAAGCTGGTTTTTCTGAGCTCTTGCAGTTAATGCCGTTCTGTCCAGAAAACTGCCTGGCTCTTAAACCCATTCTACCTTCATAGTGGCTCTTCGGTCCAGCCCTTTGCTGGGGGAAGACTGACCATCTCCTCCCAAGGTGGTCATATTGAGCCTGTTTGAAAGACCTCACTGTGAGGGTCTGTGCCAGTGATGTGTCATTCACTGTTGCTCACTGGGTCTCTTGTGATCACTCACAACGGGCAGTTGATGCCAAGGAGAAAGGAGGCCAGAGCACTGGTGCCTAAGTAAAGGGCATAGAGGCCGAAGCCATGGAAACCCATTGTGTGGCTTTTCTGCCAGACACAATTGACGGAAGTTCAAAGTTAAAAGAGGGGGAAAAAAAGAACAAAATAGGCAATGCAATTTGTCTAAACTTCTGATTGCACATTCTAAGTATAAAATCTGCACTCTTTTGATTCTTTTTTTTTTTTTTTCCTTTTGAGACAGTCTAACCCTGTAGCCAAGCTGTACTGGAACTCACAATCTAACCCAGGCTTTTTTCAAACTTATGACCTCCTGCCTCGGCTTCACTTTGCTGTTTTTATGCAAATCTCCCCTCCTAGAGGGAAGTGCAAAGTTGAATGACAGTTCCTCTTTCAGCTTCTCCTTAGGGAAACCCAGGATCCGGGAGGACTTCTTGTTTCAGGAGACCTGGGGTCTAACCTCCCGCCCCTAGCTCATCTGCGCCTGTTAAACTCATTCTGAAAGGCACTCCAAAGCAAGGGCATGCATTGTGCTTTTCTGCACTGCCCCCTGTTCCAGGTGAAGCGAGCAGCACACCCTGGGACAAAGCTTCAGGAAAGAAGAAAGTTCCTGATACTCTCTGGTCATCGTGGGTAGGGATCCCAGCCACACCTCCACCTACCTCAGAGCCTTCCTCTTTATCAGCTTTGATGTCTCAGGAATATGTATCCATCCATGGTACCATATGCACACGAGGCAGAGATATTGTCCTCCAAATGGAGGACATTCAAGAAGGTACGAGTAAAGGGGCAATTTCTCTGTGACAGTCATACACTACTGTGGACCGATCAGTGTCCTCCCCAGCCCTGAAGAAATTTATGTCAAATCCAGCTCTGAGTATCTCAAAGATTGTGAGCATTTCGCAAAGAGGATGATTGCAGGTGGCATTGGTTAAGATACAGTCAGAGTAGAGTAGGCTGGGTCCTCTTCCATTATGATTGCTGTCCTTAGGAAATGGGGACAGCAGAATACAGGTTCACACTTTCTCGGGGATCGCACTGTGCATTGGGGATGGAAGGTCCCTCTGTAAACCAGGACACATCAAAGATGAGGCGGGTAAACTATCAGAGGACAGGGAGTCCCTGGAGCAGGTACTTGTTCATGGTCTCAGTAGGCAGCCCCATCCACACCTACAGCTCAGACATCCAGCCCCTACCATATAGCAAGCCATGTGTCAAGTTGCCTGAGCTATGAGGTGTCCATAGAGCTGTGTCTTTGAGAGTACTAGGAGAGACTGGTCCTGGAACCAGCGGGCTAGATGAAGAAGGTCCACCCATCCTAGTAGCATGGTCCAGCCCACTCAAGGCTGAAAGCGAACAGAAGGTAAGCGCTGGACAGTTAGCTCTCTGCTGGCATTGATTTCCATCTTCGTCTGCCCTCCTATACAGAAGTACCTGGTTTTTGAACTTCTGAGTCCAGGAATCGCTCTGGCCTGTACCCCATTATCCACACAACTCCATTTGATTCTCTGGCTTGTGGGCTCAGACTGAATCTCACCAGCATCTTGCTTGTCCATAGATCTTAGGAGTCCTGCTCTTCATAGTCACAAGAACCACGCTAATGTACCCATTAGATCCTGGACTTTTATATGATATAATCATATGGATATATATGGACTTTATCTATAGTGTGTGTGTGTTAATGTATACAATATTTTTCTAGTGGCTCTGTTTCTGTGGAAAACCCAGTCTAGCGAATAAATTTTGTACTTTTTCCAATTTACCCAGCAAGTGAAGGCAAGCACCTGGAATATGCCCACGTGTAACTAAAATTTAGAGAGTACGCGTGATACTAAAAATAAAAGCGTCACCCAAAGGCGGGAAAATAAATGACACTTAGTGAAAAGGTTGAGCTGTTAATGAGAAAAAAAAAAAAGGCCTTTCTATTTCTGCCTTCCAGAATGGAGGCGTGGTCTATCTTATTCATTGCCATTCTCCACTCTGACAGGGAAAGTTCCAGACGTTCGATTCATACTTGTCAAAGGAAGTAAGTGGGGGCTGGGGATATAGTTCAGCTGGTAGAGTGCTTGCCTTGAGCGCACAAATGCCCAGAACTGTATAAACCCGAAGTATTAGCACACGCCTGGGAGGTGAAGGCAGAGGATTAGAAGTTCAAGGTCATCTTTGATTAAGCAGAGAGTGATAGGTTAGCCTAGGCTACATGAGGTCCTTTTTGGACAAGTATATATTTCCTGCCTTCCATTGTTCTCTGTGTGTCTTCAAACCAAATGCTGTAGAATCTAGTGAGAGCCAAAATCGAAAAGAGAGAAATCTCTGTTCAGGCTTTTCATCACAAAGTGCCCCAGGCCAGTTCTGCGATCTCTATCCAATGGTGGCATCAGTATGCTGCTCCCCAAGGTTCTTGGCTGGTTCGGCCATCTTTGGCTCTTTATTATACTGCTTTTCCATAGTAATCAATAGAACTTGGTCCCTGCGGCTTGACAAGTTTAAAGGCTTTCTCAACTCAGAAGGAATAATTAAATTACACGCGATGTAAGTGGACTTGGTTGTGGCAGAGATATAATGTCTCACCCTCTGGGTTCCTTTAGGGCACGCAGCGCCTTTCTTGGGTGTACAGAGGAACTGCACATTGGGATGAGACCATGAGGAGAGTTTGAAAACCTCAGCCTCAGCTGACCTCACCATATCAGTCTTTTAGCTGTATGCTGATGTAATGGGAGCCCCAACGAAGCCATTGAGTCTCTGGCTACTCCTTGGAAGGTCTGTGTGTGTTAAGCTGTAGAAATCATTGCAACACCATCCTTTCTAAACTAACTCATTACTTACTAGCTTTGAGCAGCACATACTTTTGTCTCTCGAGATAAACCAAGCGCAATGCTAAGCAAGGTGCAGCAGCCAATCTTAAATCGAAGCCAAGAAGCTGCAGTTTCAGATATTAACATTTGAAGAAGTCCAGACAGAGTACAATGAAGAAGAGATTATTGTATTGTGTACCATTGGTTTAGGTTTCTATAAGGCAACGGATATCCCAGGGTCTTGTGCGTATGCACACAGATAAAACCAAAGTACCCCAGGCCCTGACTGCTGACTGGGGCAATGGATGCTGGACATCTCCTCTCCCAGGAATTACAAGGAGCCAAAAGAAACTGCCTCACCCAAAGATGCTTCCAGTAGGCACCGCTGGTGGCGTCCATGCCTGCCCAGCATCCCTTACCTTGGAGAAGGGCAGAGGGCTTCCACAGACTCTGCAGCAATGCCCCCAGGCCCTCTGTCTGAGTTCTTACCAACCTGACTCTGCTTCACACTCCTCCTCAGAGACCTGAGCAGTGGTAAGTTAGGGAAGCAAGCTCCCTTTGCTCCAACAAGAGAGATGGCTAAGGGAGGCTCAGACACATTTTCTCATGGTGACAAGGCCACAGTGACGGGGCAGGCTGGAGCTAGGATCTATCCACAAGGTTCTGGACACCACCTGCTAATGACAAGACCTGAGGACTATGCAGGTAAGATGGAGACCAAGGCCACTAAGGCTACCTAAGAAATCCTCTAGTGTTTTATTGGGTAGCTGTATGTTCAAAGCGTTTTATTGTGGTGGTGTCGATATTCTGGTGTGGTTCTATCTAAATCTTCCAACCTTGGATTATTTGGTCTCCTAAACGTATGAATGGTTGAGGTGGCAGAATGGGCTTCACGGGCACTATTTTTGAGGCATAAGCTCAGAGACTCTAGTTCAGTTCTTCAAACCCAGACATCCTACTTTGCTCTCCGTTGCTGTGATAAACACCATGACCAAAAGGATCTTAGGGGAGAAGAGGGTTTATTTGGTTTACGTCCCCTATGGGCTTGCATACAGCCCAATCTTATGGGGATGTTTTTGCAATTGCCGTTCCTTCTTCTCAGAAGACGTCAGCTTGGGTCAAGTTGATATAAAACTAGCCAGCTCAGGGTGCTCATTCATGCCCTGCCCTCTCAGCTTCCTGTTATAAAACCCCAGTCACGGGATTATCCCCCTCATAGGCAGAACATTTGTGGGTAACACGTAAGAACGCAAAGCAAACCATCTTCCAGTTTCCCAGGAGTAAGCATGTCTCGCCAGGGAATACTCAGGTTTCGTTCAAGAAGCAAGCAAAAGCCCTACTGAACCCAAGGTTGAGTTGGATTCTTACAAGGAAATGCTATTATTCTATGTTTAAAAAGAGATGTTTGGATGTTTTAAGCATAGAGGCCCCACAGCACGTGCATATGGAGTCAGGGTGGGTGAAACATCTGGGTGCACTTAGAGTAACTCATTTAGCACATGTAGTTGGTTCATACTGTCTTTTCTCCTTCAGGGGAGAGAGAAATACAGTTTCCCTTGACTAGGAAAAAAATATACCATCAACACAGGAGATTTGGCTTCAGCTTTAAATTTACATTATGGTCACATGACCCAATCTCCCACTGAGTATCAGCCAATATCCTCAGGGCTTTCATTCCCCAAAGAGAGCACACTCGGTTTAACTAGATTTGTTTTACATGTAAGCTGATTATACAAAGGCCCTTTTAGCTTAGGTAATATCAAATTCAACAGGGGAGAGCATGATTCATCTCTCTCTCTCTCTCTCTCTCTCTCTCTCTCTCTCTCTCTCTCGCACGCGCTCTCTCTTCATTAAAATCATAAAAGTTTGGTATGATGGTGCATGCCTATAACCCCCAGCACTCGAGAGAAGGCAATAGGAGGCTCATGCGTTCCTCCAAACCTAGACCACATAGACAGACCCTCATCTCAAACAGAAAAAGTAAAAATGACAAAGTACAGGAAGCTGTTCTCTTCTGGAGAACACACAGAATGTGGCAGTTGAACTACAGTGAAGTAAGAATATTTTGTGTGAGAAAAAAAACATCAAATATGGAAAAATGGATTAAAAAGCAAAATTTCTGTAAAATAATTGAGGGAATCAAATGGCTAAGATCCCTCTAGTGGCAGAGATCGGAATTGCAGCAGAATTTCCTTGATGGCCTACGGAAACGGGCAATGAAATGCTGCCTAGGTTACCTATTAAAAAGTTCATGCACTATTTCCGCAGCATGAGGCGTTTGATCACGTGATCTTCCTAGCTTTATTTTCTGTCCCTGTGATAAAATATAACAAAAATCAACTTATGTAGGAAAGGGTTTATTTCATCTTACAGCTTATAGTCTACCTTGAAGGGAAGTCAGGGCAGGAACTCAAGGCAGGAACCTGGAGGCAGGAACTGATGCAGCGGCCAAGGAGTGTTGCTTGTTAGCTTGCTCTCCATTTCTTGCTTAGAATTACCTACTCAACTCAGAGTGCGCTGGACCCTCCCACATCAACCAACAATTAAGAAGATGCCCCCCCCAGACTTGCCCACAAGACAGTCTGATAGAAGATTTTTCTTAGAAGTTGTTTTCCCTTTCTCAGATGACCTTAGCTTGTCATCTAAGACATTTGTTAGCTAAAGAGCTAGTAACTTTCAGTTTGGGCCTATTTGGTATAGAGAAGCATCTGGTTCTTCTCACGTTGACCTAGACTGGGTCTCATTCAGGCTTCCTTGGGAAATTTTCCATGGAGCCACAGGTGTTTTTACACCAAGCCGACCACACTCCATACTCCCGACAGAGTCCTTCCTGCCCTTGCTTCCACGACTTTTATGGAATGCGCCAACACAGCCGTTGCTGCTTTTCAGAGTAAGATAATGACCTTCTTCTACTCAAACTCTTATTTTAGAGTGACAGACGCAGACAGCCTCAATAGTAGGAGGCTGCACGAGCACAATCCCCATGGCCACATCAGAAAAAGGAAAGTGTGTCCTGGTTTTGGAAAGAATCCTGGAGGAGGTGGCACAGCGTAGAGCAGCCATCCTTCCTGCAGCATCATTGGGCGCTGGGGTCATGAGCAGCATCTCCCCGGGAGTTCCAGGCATTCTTTACAAAAACCGGTTCTTAACCACTACTCTGTGAGATGTGCATCAACTCTTCCCATACTTCCGAGTAAAAAGTCCAAGCTGGCAAAGCAGAAAGGGGGAGTCTTAGGACAGGCAATGGTGATTAAAGGGCCCATTTAGTAAGGTTTCCTGGTGCGAAACCAGCAGGTTAGCCAGGAAAGCGCTGATACCTCCATTGAAAATGAAGTAAAAGGCTTCAAAAGAAGAAAGATTTATGGTGAAATTCTCTAAGAAAGCACAAAGCACCGATGTATTTGTGAAACATCCTTCTCACACACGCCTCTGTTGATTTCAATTCCAGTCCTGTGCACGGGATTGTGCATTCTTACATAGCTGTATTCCTCTCATAGTTCAAGCTGAAAAGGCCAGGTTGCTTTTTTTTTTTCTTAGTTAGGGTTTCTACTGCTGTGATGATACAGCAGGACCAGCAGCAACTCTGGAAAGAAAGGGTTTATATAGCTTACTATTCCATATCACTGAAGTTCATTACTAAAGGAAGGAAGGAAGGAAGGAAGGAAGGAAGGAAGGAAGGAAGGAAGGAAGGAAGGAAGGAAGGAAGGGCAGGAAATAAAAAGTGGCAGGAATCTGGAGGCAGGAGCTGATGCAGAGACCGTGGAGGGTGCTGCTTATTGGTGTGCTCTTCATGGCTTGCTCAGTCTGCTTTCTCGCAGAACACAGGACTGGTGGTCCAGGAGGGGCACCACCCATAGTGGGCTACGCTCTCCCACATCAGTCATCAAGAAAACACACCACAGCCTTGCCCACAGGCCAAGATAGTGACATTCATTTAATTGACACTCCTCATTTCAAATGACTCTAGCTTGTGTCCAATTGACATAAAACTACCAGGACACTTTCCAATAATAACCCACAGACAATCAGATGCGATGTGCAGCGGAAAGATTGTCAGCCCTGAAGAAAGACCTGGGCCTTCCAACTGCACATGGTCTCCTCTCACTCTGAGATTCATCAATTCACCGTTGGGTCACCTTCCTTTCCAACATCCAGGATGAGTGCTGAGGCTAGAAACTGGTCTACTTTCGTATGGTTTATATGGTTTAGTTTTCAGTTACAGCAACTGTGAGTACCCGTATAAACCCATTCCTGACATCATGTCAAGAGATAGATATTGAGACCTGAGCAGGATTCTGAACTCCTGAGACTCCATCTCCCACCGCCACGCTCATGCCCAAGGAGGGAGTGACTTGGACATATCGAGCAGTTGAGTGTGCTTGGTACCTGAGGACAAGGACCTCTCTGCAGAGCAGGGTGGCAGAAGGACAGACTTCCTTTAGACGCAGACATCTGAATTTGTTTAGATATTGTGTACTGAGGGAAAGGTGAGCACAAGGCAGGGTAGAGAGGCAGTGCTATGTTGTGAGGAAGCTGAGCTGAATGTCCTCAGTGAGACAGCAGCTGTGCTTGTGTGGTGTGAGTCCTGACAGAGGCTTCTCCTGAGGGGATGAGACAGAGGCTACTGAGGTGGGAAAGAGCTGGGTCCAGGACAGAAGGTCCCCAACACATCCTATCCATTTGTCTTTCTCTGTCTCTTTCCTTTCCACCCTTGCAGGCAGGAATGAGGTCTTCGAGCTTGTGTGTGTCTACACTGAACATCCTGGAGAGCATCGGATGGTGCACACGGAATCACTAAGTTAGTTGTTCAGTTGACAAAAGCCAACACTGGGTTGTCAGTGTTTGTTACAACTCTGTGGGGATCTGTCAGACAGCTTATTGGGGAATATTGCTAAAAATCTCCAGTCAATCATGACAATTTATTCTCCAAAACAACTTCATTTCTTCATTTTTTTAACCTTAGATCTATAAACTGGACATTTCTATGGTTACTTTCTTTCTTAGGTTGTATAAAATTCAAGTTGACAATAAATAAACAAAATTGATGCACT
>NW_004949108.1:967011-979792 GCF_000317375.1 Microtus ochrogaster | reverse complement strand
GGAATCATTTGACAGAGCAGGTCTGTTGGCTCAGGTCTTGTGTTTTTCCAGAAGAGCTGAGGCTCTGGTGGGGTTCTGTGCAGCCCCTGCCTATATGATTGTTATGCCAGCATGCATAACAACAGTGGGTGACGCATGTAAGCCCCAGCCATGTGGCCATGTGTCATGATTGTTTAGACACATATATAATGCCCTTACATGTATTGTTGGAGTCCTGGAGACTATTATGTGTTTAGAAATACAGGCATGAGTGACCAGCACTCTGTGAAGCTCCCTGACACAAGACAAAAGTGAATCTCCTGTGGGAAGACAACCCCGATATTGCCTGAGGTTCACCATTAGGAAGAAAGAAGAACCCACGTGGATTCAGTCTGAGATGGACTCAGAAGGAGATGTCCTTTCTGGATTCAGGGATGCACAGCTGTGCCTCACTGTTCTTTGTTCTCTGTCTTTGCTGTCCCAGAGTAAGCCTTGGACATCCCACTAATAAACTGCAAGTGTGGAGGGACGGCGGGAGCACTAACTGGTGGTATGCAGAGCCAAGGAGTTTCCCACCCAGCATCTTTTAAGCCAGAGATGGAGAACTGACAGGAGGTGGAGCAAAAAGGAACATTCACAAACACACACACACACACACACGCACGCATGCATGTACACACATGCTTGTTCTTTAAGACTCTAAAACATTTTAAATTATTTAAAAATCACATATTTCTATTGGGGATATAGTTTTGTGTGTGTTGGATCATTGAAGATGCTTCAGATTTCCACAAGAGCCATTACAGGATCCTAATTGACTATCAGTTTGATCACTGTGAGAGGGCCTCAAATATTCCCATTCCCAATCTCCATGCTTTCCCCTCTGTCCTTGCCAGTGATGATGGCTTACACCATCCTTCCCAGGTACCCACAAGAGCATTTGACCTACTAGTATGGTGATGCCTCTGCCCTTTCATTGGCTAACACAGGCATGGGAATGCAGAATCCCGGATGGAGGGAGAATGTTGCCCATGCACTCCCCCAAGTCCTTGGTTCACTATTCTCTGTTATACTGCTTTTTACACACCCTTTCTGTCTATGATTCTGACTCCCAAGGCTCCTTTTGAATCTCCTTATAGTCTCCACCAGGTGCAGCTCTTCACAGATATCTGGTCTACCTTGGCTTCTTTATTCATCGTCTCCTAAGACTTTGGTTTCCCCCTCCCTGCCAGGCTCCATAGACTCTTTCTATATACAGCCATTATCCTCCTCCACAGACAAGCTTCATCTACACAGCTAATATCCTATTCTCTATAGACACATTTGATAATGACCACTGGCCAGTGGCCCTAGCAGTTGCTCTTTGAATGACGCAAAGCTCAGATTTCTCACAAAGCGAGTATAGAACAAAGTTATACATGTCTCCAAAAATGACCTTAGCCATAACTGCACAAATTTCAGGGCTTCTTCAGGCCATACATAGCTCTAAGGATGCTATAAACATGGAAAGTTTTACTACAGGGGAGCTCTGAAATCTGAGCTTCCATAATTAGTGGTTCCTAATTATGACTGCACCAAAGCATTCACCATAAGCCTCCACATAAACCAGTCTATATGGACCTTTGGACACTGTCATAGTTAGGGTTTTTGTTGCTGGGATGAAACACATGGCAATACCATCAAGGAAGAAAGGATTTATTTCACTCACATTTCCACATCAAAGTTCATCATCAAAGGAAGTCAGGACAGGAAGCTAGAGACAGGAACTAAAGCAGAGGCCAGGGAGGAATGTTGCTTACTGACTTTCTCCCCATGGGTTATTCAGCTTGCTTTATTTTTTTTATACAACTCAGAGCCATCTTCTTAAGGGTGGTATTGCCCACAATGGGCTGGGCCCTCTCACATTAATCATTAATCGAGAAAAATGACCCCACTGTTTGTCTATAGGCTTATTTCTTTTTTAATTATTTTATGTGTGTGGATATTTTGTCTGCATGTATGTCTGTGTACCACACATCTAGGGAGGCATGAAGAGGGTACCTGGTCCCTTGAGACTGGAGTTGCAGATATTGTGAACTATCATGTGGGTCCTCTAGAAGTACAGCCAATGCTCTTAATTACTGAGCCATCTTTCCAGTCCTATCATATGGAGGCATTTTCTCAATTGAGGTTTTGAAAAGTTAATCTTCTCCAGACCTGTGAGGGGAAATGTACAATTTTGCACTTTCCAAACATCTATTTTCAATTTATGCATATTTTCTGGGCATATGTGGTATGTGAATGTGTGGTATGTGTATTATGCGATAAGTCTGGTGTGTGTGTTGTGTGCAGTGTGTGTGGTATGTGTGTCTGGTATGTGTTGTGTGTATATGTGTAGGGTATATGTGTGTGTAGGGTGTATGTGTGTACATGTGTGTTGGGTTTATGTGTATATGGTATATAGGTACATAGGATAGTGTTCATGCAAGTCAAGCATCTACTTCTGAACTCTATCCCCGGTATGAACCATTTTATTATAATGACAAAATAATATTTCCTTATAGAAAACAATAGAATAGGAATATTTCAGCATCCTACCTTTTTCTAGTCCTATTTCCCAATATCAATATCACTATATCAGGATAGCCATCTTCTTTCCATAATTCTTTCAATAAACACTGCCCTGGAATGTTTTGTTCTTGCTCAGCTTTAGTTTTATTTTCTGCTGAAAGTGGTTACCCCTGAGTTTGGGGAACAAGCTCCGCAGTGTCTCAGGACACAAAAGTCCAAGGGCGCTGTGAAGGCCCTGGAGATGCTCAAAGCTGAAGGCCACTTCCAGAGGCATCTGGGAGAAGAGGTGGACGTGACAGCGAACTTGCCAAGGCCTTGATGTCACAGCTAACTGTCAGGTTTTGCCCATCATCTAAGTCTTAGATTAGGTGGGCAGGTGAATTCAAAGACAACATTTTAAGGAGACATCACACTTTCAGTCAGGAGAGCAGAGACACTGGCATAACCGCAAGCTTTCTGGCGGCAGAAGACCAGACCTTGATCTAGGTCCCAGGGAGAAGAGAAGGCCGACCGCCTTTGTTGTGGATAATGAGCCAGGACACGGCCAGCTGAGGGAGCCAGGTCCCACAGAGCAGTGCTTTAAACCAGATGATTTCATTATCGCGGCCCAGACTCAAACAAGCCTAATGTGAACATTAGAAAACCAGCTTGGAGTCCCCATGGGGGCACGAGGAGGCCACAGTGTACCTGGAGTGCCGGTCATGAGGTTGCACTTTATCTGCGATGTGTAATGTGAATATTCAAACTCACTGGAGTGGACTGTAGAACCGGGGTTATAAGAAGTTGGGAGGAGGGTAAAATGCTTTCGTCTTTGAGGACCTAAACATGGGAATGGCAATGTCTGTTTTGGGCTATGGACACAATGGATAACGACATGAGGACGTTCAATGAGGCATTGTGTCAGGATGTCTCAGGGATATGTCTGTCAGCAGTTTTCTCAATAGAAATAGCTGGGATGGGAGGACGCACCCTAAACGTGGGCAGTCCCATTTCAGGAGCTGAATCTGAACTAAAATGAAAAGGAGAGAGAAAACTCAATCCTGACTTGTGTCCGTTAATTCACTGCTCTCTGCTCTTCTCTATGGAGGCGGTGTGACTGGGCTACTTCAAGTTCCTGACTGTTCCACGGCCACGATGGACTGGAAGCTGGACATGTGAGTCAACAATCCCCTCCTCACTTAAGTCATTTTGTCTGGGATCTGTTAGCACAACCACAACGACCAAAACTAAGACCCAAATGGCTAAGTGCCGGGAGGTAGGGCCATGGCTTTGATGGGCATGATCATGTGGCTGTAGGGTCTCTGGAACCAAAGCGTGGGAGGAGTGTGAAAGGGTTTGGAACTTTGGAGTGGAAAAGTTGTTGAATAGTAGAAGCAGAGCTTAATGACTGGGTATTGTGTGAACTACGGACAGCCTGGCTGATGAGATCTGTCTTGACAAAAGTGGGAAGAGTTTGGGCCAAAGTTTGGCAGTCAAAGCCGTTATGCTCAGGAGCTAGATGATGCAGCCGAGGTGCTGGGCTCAGGGTCTGGGAGATGCAGGTGAGGTATTGCACTGTGGACTTTTACTTTCTTCTCAGCAAACATCTCCTGAGATCTCTGTGCAGACAGAAAACACCCATTTCCCTGAAGGAACCTGCACTGAACAAAGTCATTATTGTTGTGGAGGGAAATGAAACCTCTGCTTTTTCTGTACCGGGAAACTGAAAACAAACGTGGTGTGTTTAATGAAGACATCATGACCTTGCACAAGCGCTTAAGTTCCTCCAAAGCAAAGACATTGTCATCTCTGGTGCAACAGGGAAACACCTGCCACCAGCTCACACACATATTATGTCCCTGTTAAGCATAATGCTAAGAGGGACAGCCATGCACCCTTAGTGGAAAAAAATGGTTTAGTGGTTAACCCCTGGCTCACTAGTAATGATGTAATCTTGGATGAATTCTTTTCCTATCTGAGGTTTTTATTGGTTTGTTCATTCCTGATTAGTGTTCTATTTTAGGCATGGGCTCTACCACATCCCCAGCCATTCATCTGGGAAACACGGACAGTCGTGCGTTGCTCACACATGACATCTTAATATTGAGGGTCTTGGTGGAGATTCAGCACTAAGGGCAGTGCTTACAGTAACAGAATGGGAAATGTCCACTCCCCTTATGAGCCTGGCGCTGGGCTATAGTTTGCATGCTGATTCATGCTACAGTTTAGAACCCCGACATCACTTAGGGAGCAAGATCTCAATGGGTGTTTAATGCCAGCCACACTGCTTCACAACTGACGACCATAATAGAATTGCCTTATCTTTGCTGGTGAGACTTCTCTGAGCAGGCCAGTTTCTTCATTCATTCGTTCGTTCGTTCATTCATTCATTCATTTGGGTATCAGGCATGTCTTCATCTTTCTGTCCTTCCATGTGTGTTTCTTGAGCATTCCCGTGATTCTATCCTATACCAGTGGCTAACACGAATGAACCTTGAGTGTGTGATAGTCTTCTTCCACTCTATAGATTTATTTCACAAGGGAAACATTTCTGGCTGTGTGGATTTCAGTGTTTCTGAGAAGCTTAAGAGGAAGCAACCAGTTCCTAAAGGAGGAAGGCACCTTCCCGCGGACAGGAGGCCCAGGATGAACAAAAGGAGAAAGGGAGTCAAGCTTCAGTATGCATTTGTCCCTGCTTCCTGACACAGACACAACCAACCCCATCATGCCCCTGCCTCCATGCCTTGCCTACCATCTCCTATTACACCCTGAGTCAATAGGAATCCTTTTCCCTTTAAGTTGGTTCAGGCCAGGAACTTGACCATCACAAGGGAGCAGTAACTAATCCAAGTGAGGAAGAGACATGCCCTGGCGTCAGGAGCTCACCTGTCGGTCATCTGTTACTTCTGAGGGCAGGCCCAGCCTCGCCTAACTCCTGTTCCAGCAGAGAGTAGATCAGGGGAGTGCAGCTTAAAAACACAACAAAACAACAAAAATAAAATGTGTTTGTGTGGTGTGTGCGTACGAGTCTGGGTGTGTGAGGTCTGAGTGAGCACTGAGGAGAAGAGGCAAGCCCTGCTCCTCTAGGGGACAGGAATGCAAGGGAATTAGGCCCTTCCTGTGGGGCCTAATTCATAGTTTGGGGTATGTTATATGTGGCATGTGTGAACTTTTTGCCAGACCCCCCCCCCAAAATGTAGCAAGTAAAGTTTACTGTGCCAAAGATCATTAACTTCTGATATCTAAGGTTGTACAAGCTGAGACTAAAAGTTCCAAAGAGGAGCAAAGTGCATCATAAACTCCGTTTTGGAGTAAATTGATCACTGGGGTACTTTCTTTACTTCCTTGGCGCCCCCTAGAAGACATGTGTGTTGTTCGTCCTGCCCACACATGTAATCTTGTCATGCACACATTTTGCATGTTGTCTTTTTATTTCCTGGTGTGTCTTAGACATCTTTCCAGACCAGTGTGTGTGTTTGTGTGCGTGTATGTGTGTGTGTGTTCCCGTGTGTCTCTGTCTGTGAGCTCAGGGTAAGTGTCCCATGACTGGGGTGTGGAGATCAGAGGACATGGTCTCCTGTCTCCCCACTGTGCACACTTGGAGAGCCACTCTTGAGCACTGAACATCTGGAGATTGCCCCATCTTTTTTCCATCTTGTAGGAGTGCTAGGATTCCAGGTAAACATTACCCTGCGCTCCTTTGTATAAGTCGCAAGGGTCTGACCTGGGATCTCCAGGCTTCAGTGGCAAGTGCTCTTACCCATAACCTGGTCTCCACAGCCTAGACTCTCTTTGGGACTTCCTGCTTTACATAAGCATTTGTCTTAAGCCGTAGGACAGTCACAAGTACTGGCCAAGGACCTCCAAAGACAGGTCCCTGAAGCCAGGCCTGACGAGGGCGGCTGGTTATCGATCTCCTCAGGGCTCTCCCCACACTCCCGTCACCATTCTGCTCCTCTGTGTTCTAGCAAAGCTGTTGCATGGCTGTTGTGCCTTCTGAGGAGGAAGATAGCAGCCTTTAGGGTCTGAGATCCACTCCTTCAGGGACTGAAATCCACTCACAAATGCCAAGGTGGGTGAGGGGCTCTTCTGCAGACTGCTAAAGGTCAGTGTGGGTCATGGCTGACTTCACAGAGGCCCTGTTTGCTCTTTTCTCCTTGGGAGTCTCATGCTGAAACCAATTCAAATCATTATGACAAAAGCCAAAGGCCACCAGCGTTGTTCCTGAGCCAGGGATCTGACCCCTGGGTACCCATGCATTCCTAACATGCTCCATGCACTCTGGTGGGGACAGTGCTCCAGCAGGGCTGTGTTGCTTTGCTTGGCTGTGCAGTCTGTTTACTATATTGCAACCATCATAGTCTCTAGGAAATCTGTCATTGAATTGTCACACGGAGAGTTCAGCAGTGATCAAAGCATAGATAGCATTGTGATGCTTCCTCTTGGGGTCAGCAGGGCCTGACTTGGAGTCACCTGGGAGACACACCCCTGATTGTGTCTGTGAGAGCATTTAAGAGATGGTGACTTGAAGGGAGGAGATCCATCCTGAATGTGGGGAGCACTACTTGTGGACTGGGTCTCAGACAAAACAAGTTTTGCTTTTAAAGGAGAAAAACCAAGAAACACAAGTGTGTGTGTATCTCTTTTTCTCGACTGTGGACTTGCATGGTGGGACTGACCAACTGCTGTGCCATCTGTGCTAGGATGGACTGTCTCCTCTCCCACCATGAGCTGGAATAAACCCTCCCTTGTTTAAGCTGCTTTTGTTGAAGCACTGGGAAGGTGTGTGACTGATAGGAACACAATAATTGTGCACAGAATGGTCACACCTGAAAGGACATTCCTATTAAGAGTGAGAACTTTTGCCATACTTCAAGGTCTCTGTGTACCTTCTCTCAGGCCCAGCACTTACCTCTACTCAAAAGGCAACCATGGTCCAGGCCTGGTGGTGCACACCTTTAATTCTAGCACTCAGGAGGTGGAAGCAGGTGGTTCTCTATAAGCTTGAGGTCAGCCTGGTCCAGAGCTGTATAATAAGATGTTGTCTTAAAAACAAATACAACAAAAGCACCCCCCACACAAACATACACATACACACACACACACACACACACACACACACACACACACACACACACATCCCAGAGATAAGCTTGGCTTGTTTCTTCAAGTCATGCTCCAGCTAAATCTAATTTTATGGATTTACTCATAGTTCATCGTCTTTCTATCTAGTTTCTTCCACTCTGTGCTTTTTTTTTTATATTTACCCATCTTTTTTTCAGTTTGCTCTTCCCTTTAGCTACAAAGGCCCCACTACCTGCACAGTGCAATTCACTAATCATTCTATTATAACCAAGAATAGGTATTTTGGGGTATCTTGCTATTACCCTGAAGATGTTCTTCCATACCCTTTATCTGAAGAGACGTGGATTCGTGGTGGATATGGGAGACGGCTGATGGACTCCTTGGCTGCTAAGGGTCACATATGTCCATCTCACTGCACAGAAAATTCTCGTTGTGTTTGGCCTTAGAGTTGATGAAGGGTCCTGGCCGTTCCACATCCTCCCTCCTGTTTGGTAGTGTCGTTGTTAAACTTTCTGTTTCTTTTGGTTGTGTATTAATTTCCTGCTTCCAGGTGCCTGCTGCTGTTAAGCACATTTTGAAATGCCTGTTTGACAGTTGGGTAATATCTTTGGTGGTGTGTCTGTCCAAAAAGGCTTGCCAGTTTTGCTTTCATGATTTATGGCTTGTTGAACATTTTAACTTCAAGTTAACTAACTAATTACTGTTTATGCATGCATGTGTGTTTACAGAGGTGGAAGCCTACCATGTGCTTGCAGAGGTGGGAAGGTGACTTTCAGCTTTGGTTTCCTCCTGCCTTCCGCTGTGGGATCCTGGGACTGAACTAGGGTCATCAGGCTTGCAACCACACAGTGGCCATCCCTTCCGAGCCAGCGTGCTGGTTAGCATTTTGCATTTCATGGGTCCGATGTGTGGGAAACGTCTTCCTTTGATTTATTTTTCTTTTCTGCCATCATGATGGGCCTCATATTTGTCACGACAATAAGAAAGATTTACTAATCTAAACACAACAGTTTGTCCCAGAGAAGACCCACCTGCAAGGATCCCTCTGGTATGTGGGGGTTTAAAATAAAGGGAATAGAATGTAAGAGATGAGAGGGACTCTAGTTTCTTGAAGTTTTATCTCCGCCAATCTCTGTCTGTCTGTCTTCTCTGTCTCTCTTTGTGTATGCATGTGAGTGTGCACATGTATGTTCATGTGTGCACTTGTTGTACTATTGCAGTCTAAAGGTATCTTTCCTTGGTGATCCAATGAACAGACACATCTCTCAATGGCACTTTCAAACAGGGGTTGGGGCTGGGGAAGTGCCCAGGAGAGGTGCTTGTCAATCAACACAGTTTGATGGCTACAGCTAAATCTTCCTAAATCCCCTGTCCAGACCTGGAGCTGGGAACAGGCCATTCTGTGTGGACCACTGCTACAGAGGTCAGCATCTTTTGGGTTTGCCTCACTCTGGTAAAGTGGACTGCAGATACCTCTTACTTGTGCCGAGGGAGTGTAGTTATGACAGTGGCCAGAGTCAGGACCCTGCCGTCTCAGAGAGAGTCCAGAAGAGTGGATTCAGCTCTGAGGCCTGTACTGCTGGCCAAGTATCAAGCAGTGGTACCCTTCACACTGGTGGCTGCAGCAAGGGCTTGGGGGCAACCTTCCCTGGCCAGCAGCATGGGTACCCTTCTGAGATCATCAGTTTGGATTGCTGGGCTCCCAGACATTTTCTTGCATGTTAGGCTGGAGCCTTTTCTCCAGCGGATTGGCTCCATGCAGCCCTGCTGCGGAGTGGGTTGTCTTGGGTCAACAATATCCATATCTTGGTTGAGTTTTAATGTGAACTTGCCTCCAGTGAGCTCACGATGGAAAAGTGCACAGGGACTGTGACACCCCAAAGAGTGACTAGTGCAGCATCTTAGGTCATGCACAGAACATTTTATTACAACAAACATGTTACCGCATACAGTAAAATCCTACAGAAGAATACATATACATATACCTCCCAACACTAAACCTCATCTGAACACACTCAGATGATATGTGATCACCCGCATCATTGTTCTTTGTCTTAAAAAGAGCTTATTAAACAATATCAGTTCATCAAGAGGGTAGGACATGAGCTGAATTATTGCTGGAAGGAACCAAGTGCTCCTGGGTTCGATGGTTTGGCTGTTGATCTATGCAACAATTAGACCCCCCAAAGCCAATTCAATTCAAACCCAAGCCCATTTTTTCCTACATTGTTTAGCCAGATAGCATCCTACAGTTTTCAGTATAAAAATGAACAGCACATGATTTTATTATTTAACACTATATAACAGAGACACTGGGGGCTTTAAAATCAGTGTGGGGTGTCCTGCCCTCGAAAGTTCTTCAACAAATCGCCTTCCCCAGCATCACCACCCTGAGTCAATTGGTCATCTGACACCACTGCCTGCAACACTTAGCAAATGACAACTAAATAACGCTCTGCTTTCCTGGTGAAGAGCGCTGTTTCACAAATGAACACCCAGATTTAAAACTGAGAAGGGAAACCAATTTCATGATATAATCTGAGCTTGATTTTTACTGTGATGATAAAATATCACAATTATTCCCTTGAAGGAGGGATATTTTTAAGTATTTAAGGGGAAGGAGCCATGCAGGTTCACTCAGCTAGAAGAAAATGAACCCCAAGATGTAAGATGGGGCTTCAGCTCCAATTTGCTTCCTGTCACATGACCAAGTGGGAATCTGCCCCTGTCCTTTGGGCTTCCCCAGGTAAACTGAGTACACCAAACATAACTAAAAAAAATATCAAAATCTACAGGAAAAACGTGACTCAGTTTTCTCTTTAAAATATCTCGATAGGAGTTGGGTGATGTACAAATGTAATCCCTAGAATGGGGGGAGTTAGGGCAGGGAGAGCATGGTTTCCAGGACAGCCTGGGCTACATAGTTATACCAAACTTCAAGGGAAAAAAAGGCAGTCACTAAGCACACAAACAAACAAAACAGGAAATACAGAGCTCCTCACCTATTTTGGGTGAGACAAAGTGTCTTTGTTGAATTATGGTGACCTTACTGAAGTATAAACATCTTTTGTGAGAAAATACTTACAAATCCAGTTCCTTATCAAATTCTTAGTATTTATCCAAACACACACACACACACACACACATACACACACACACACACACACACACACACTGAAGAAACAGAACCAAAATTCACCAAGTTCCAAAAGTAAACTCTGAAGCAAAATTTCTGAGATGCCGAATGAAGTTTGACATCTCTGCGCCCTCTAGCGGCAGCAGAAGAATTTCAGGGACGTTAAAATTCATCGGCAACAGAAAACTTTCAACTACTTTTGCTCTTTGATAGGAAATTGTTATTTTGCAAACGGTGAGATGCAGTTCTGGTCTGGCAAGTCACGCGATGCTTCCACAGGAAGAGTATTTGACCCGGTCTCATCGTCTTTTCTGCCTTTTTGGTGCGGAGAAGCATCTGGTGCATCTCACGTTGACCTAGACTGGGTCTCATTCAGGCTTCCTCGGGAAAATTTTCCATGGAGCCCCAGGCACTTTTACACCAAGCCGACCACACTCCATACTCCCGACAGAGTCCTTCCTGGCCTTGCTCCCATGACTTTTATGGAATGCGCCAACATAGCCCTTGCTGCTTTTCCAGACTTAGTGGATGACCTTCTACTCTTCCTATACTTCTGAGTAAAAAGTCCAACATTCCAAAGCAGAAAAGCCTTTAAATAGACACCGGAGGACATATTTTGTGATGTTTCCTGGTGAATAAAACTGGCATATTTAGCAGAAAATAACTCACCTTCTCAAGTGAGGAGGAGGAGAAAGGAAACAAGGGATTCACAGTAAAATTCCACAAAAATTCAAACACAAGTTAAATACGTTGGTCTTTGGGACCATTGCACCTCGCTCTTCTGGGAACTGAACTCTGTCCCTGCACACAGGCAGATTATCTGTTTTATAAGCTATCATTGCGTGGTTTTACCCCTTTCTTCTTTGTTCAGTCAAACTAAAACAAACATACAGTCTGCATTCTCAGTAACGATAATCCACAGACAGCCAGAGGATGTACAACCGAGAGTCATGTCTTCATCTCTGGATAGAGAGCAAGAACCTCGGGTGGTGGACAGCTTCACGTGGAGATACGCGTAGCTGGTCAGAGTATCCTTCTTGTCTCGGGTTCACCAGTCCAGCTTCAGGTCAGCCTTGCTCCATACATACTTGCCTCCCCGCTTCAGGAACATCTTCTCATCAAATCCACTGAATTTTATTGCTTCTTCCACCCCGACATCTAGGATGGACTTGGAAGGGTCCTTCCGGCCACCAGTACAGTTCAGGAAGCGCATCTGGGAAATACAAGGTAGAAATAAGTATGTTGCCATATGGTTTATCCTGTGAGACTCAACTAAAACTATCCTTTCAAAAGTCCACATCCCAATCGTGTCACATGGGCACTGAGATCTAAGACAGACTCTAAAATCCTCAGACTCCACCCCCAACACAGACAGCTCACACTTGAGAGGGTGGCAACCAGGAGTAATGGATAGTATGGTTTAACCACCCGGGACTCGGCCCTCTCTGGAGACTAACTGGATTTTTTAGACATCATTCCCTAGGGTAAAGGAGAGCGTAGAGTACAGCAGGGTGGGCGCTGTGCTCTGAGGAAGCTGAGCTGAATGTCCTCAGTGAGACAGCAGCTGTGCTTGTGTGGTGTGAGTCCTGACAGAGGCTTCTCCTGAGGGGATGAGACAGAGGCTACTGAGGTGGGAAAGAGCCGGGTCCAGGACAGAAGGTCCCCAACACATCCTATCCATTTGTCTTTCTCTGTCTCTTTCCTTTCCACCCTTGCAGGCAGGAATGAGGTCTTCGAGCTTGTGTGTGTCTACACTGAACATCCTGGAGAGCATCGGATGGTGCACACGGAATCACTAAGTTAGTTGTTCAGTTGACAAAAGCCAACACTGGGTTGTCAGTGTTTGTTACAACTCTGTGGGGATCTGTCAGACAGCTTATTGGGGAATATTGCTAAAAATCTCCAGTCAATCATGACAATTTATTCTCCAAAACAACTTCATTTCTTCATTTTTTTAACCTTAGATCTATAAACTGGACATTTCTATGGTTACTTTCTTTCTTAGGTTGTATAAAATTCAAGTTGACAATAAATAAACAAAATTGATGCACT
>NW_004949108.1:957047-960381 GCF_000317375.1 Microtus ochrogaster | reverse complement strand
GGAATCATTTGACAGAGCAGGTCTGTTGGCTCAGGTCTTGTGTTTTTCCAGAAGAGCTGAGGCTCTGGTGGGGTTCTGTGCAGCCCCTGCCTATATGGTTGCTACAGCAGCATGCATAATAACAATGGGTGATGCGTGTAAGCTCCAGCCATGCGGCCATGTGTCAGGATTGTGTAGACACATATATGATGTGTTTACGTGTATTGTTGGAGTCCTGGAGGACTCCACGTACTTAGCAATACATGCTTGAGTGACCAGCACTCTGTGACACTATCTGATCCAATATGGAAGTGAATCTCCTGTGTGAAGACAACCCCAACATTGTCGAGGTTCCCTGTTAGGAAGAAAAGAAAACCCGTGCGGGCTCAGTTAGAGATGGGCTCAAAACCAGATGGCCTCTCTAGACTCAGTGATACACACCTGTGGCCTGCTGCTATCTTGCTCTGTTTTTGCTCTCCCTGAAAGAGTCTTGGCAGTCTGCCAACAAACTCCCAAACTTGGAGGTGTTGTGCATCTCTGATAGCTTCTCCTCATGCCCGAGGACATAGGTCCAACTTCGAGTTATTTGCAGACATTTATAATCAAGATAGTTTTACAGAGAATATCGCTTTATACATCTGGGATAATTTGAGGGTAGGCAATTTTTCCATCTAGTCTAAAAGCCAATTAACATTTGCAATTGCCATCTACCTGACTACCAGGAAGAGAGCCTTGCCATTGACTTTTGCTGTCTCTGTGTTCCCCTCTCTCTAGGCCATGATGCTGAGTCACATGACCCTTTCTGGGTGGTCTCTGACCACAGTCTCTGACACTGTCCTAAAGCATACGTCCTGTCCACACTCCTTGACACAGGGGCAGATGTTTTGAGTCTTTCATAAAGAGCAACTACTGCCTGGGTACACCCTTCAAGACATGGTCCACTGCTCTCTATTCATGCTGTCTCAGCCATCCTTCCTTCTGTCTCACTTTGTGCCCCCAGTGTCTCCATCCAGTGCCTCCCATCACAGACGTCTTGCATGATGCACCACGACAGCTTCCTCCTTGAGTTGCTGTCCCTATTTCCAAAATCCTCCTTGCCTGCCCAAACATCATAGACAGCCTTCACCCAGAAGCTCAGCCTCTGCTTGCAGGTGGATGCATCCTGTAAAATTGTCTGGTTAGTGTCTCCAACCAAAAGTGTTGGCCTCCCTTTGAATGACTCCAGAGCTTCCCAGGGTCACAAAGCAAGGGTGGATTAAGGGGAGGTTTTAACTGTCTTCTAAACAGAAAGTAATCATAACAAGCCACCTCATGCCATGGGTTGCTCCCAAGACACTGCAGTTCTCAGAAAATATTAAGAGCACCAAAAAATCAGTCAGTCGGTGTGCTATGAGCTTCTAATATGACTAGACTTATAATCAGTTTAGTTCTAACAGAGATTCAAAAAAAATGTCTCATTGGACATCCCTGGCTGAGCTAGAATTCCCTATAGAGATCAGGTAGGCCTCAAACTCACCAAGTCCATCTCTGCTTCCCAAGTGCCAGCACTGAAGGTCACTGCCATGCCCTGTCTCTAACAGAGACATGTATAAAGCTGTAGAGTGTGTTGATTTTCCTCAGTAATGGCTAAACGTAGACCCCAGTTATCCATGAGTGCTAAATTAGTAGGAGTAGTAACGATCTGCACGCTGACTTGGTCTCTTATCTGTCTCCCCGTACCTGTTTATTAGCACCCAACAGAAACAAAATAATCTAACACCATGCACAACTCAGGAGATATTATAAGAAACAAGATTAAATTAGGTTTTCTTTCCTCCCAGCTCCCCAGATGTTCTGGCCTAGAGCCCAGAAAGGGAGAAAACACAGGAGTCAACATGCGAGTTGTAGTGAGCAAGGTCTTGCCTGAGGGAACTTACCATAGTCCCTGAACCACTTCTCGCGGATGAGGCTGCCATTGCTCACGATGCTCACAGAGGGCAGGGCCAGCTCCTCCTTGCAGAATCTCACGAGCTTACCCACGTATTCACCCCTGTCCTGCAGAAAGGGTTCTCCTCCTGAAAAGTTGATCTTCTCCATACCTGTAAGGAGCAAAAGCTATATGTTTTGCATTTTCCAAATACTCTTTTCATTATTTTGGTTTATGAGGCTGGAGGGAGAACTCGTTTGTTGCTCTCTCAGAGGACCAGAGTTCAGTTCCCAGTGCCCATGTTGGACAGTTCACAGTTCCCTCCAGGGGATTCTATGCTTCTGGGGACACAGACCAACACAGGCACTCATGCACACACACATACACACATAATAAATCTTATTATTATTTTGTAATTTTTTAGTGTGTATTTGTATGTATTCACATGGAGGATGGGATAGGGCCAGATCCCAGGGTCTTGTGTATACTAGATAGGCACTTTGGGATGATGAGATACACTCACAGCCTCATTCATTTTTGTTTTAAAGACAAATTAACATTTCCTTATGGTAAAATTAATGAGATAAAACTAAGCATTATTCTCTCTCTCTTTTTTTTATCTCATCCTGTTTTCCAATATTCATACCACTCTAAATAACTGTGGGTTCTGTTCGTGGTCTAAACTAGGAAGGAAATGACTGTAGTATTTCGTTCCTCTTCTTTTTCTATTTGGAAACAGAAACACTCGATGACGGGAAACCAATTCCACATCGCAGCAGACTCTCTGAGAAGTCCAAGGGCACCGTGAGTCCATTGGGTGATGCTAAGAACAAAAAGTCAATCCCAGATGCATCTGGGAGAAGATGTGAGGGTGATCGAGAACTCATCACAGCTTTGCTGTCCGGGGCTCAGAGTCCAGTTCTGTCAAAGAGCTAAGGTGTAGGTGAGTGGGCAGGTGACTCCTAAAGCTTTCAGTGAGGAAAGCAGAGATGGTGGCTACCTTACGAAATCCCTGCTGCCAAAAGGCTGAACCTTAATCTAGGTCCCAGTGAGGTAACAAGGCTCAGAGTCTTTCTTGTGGGTAATAAGCCAGTTCAGACTGGAGCCAAGTGAATTAGATCCCACCATGGAGGGCTATGTATTGCATGATTTCATTATCACACACATAAAATCAGGCGAGTCTAAAGTGAGCATCACAAATCCAAATGGGAGTCCCCTGGGGTCAGTGTGGTGGCTGGAGGCCAGCTTGCCCCTGGAGCGCTGGCTAATAATTCTCTATTTCCCAGCTGTGGTCCAGGGAGACCTCTTTGCAGAGTCATGGGGAAGTACAGTTAGCATGTTTGGTGCCTAGACCTGTCGACTGTGCTTCGGTTAAAGAGAAGAGAAGGCAATTTCTAGGCGAGTAGGTATTCTTGAGAGAAATGAAGGGAGGGAGGGAGGGAGGGAGGG
>NW_004949108.1:952839-956947 GCF_000317375.1 Microtus ochrogaster | reverse complement strand
CACACTCCACCACCATTAGCAGAAGAGATGAACTGGACACATCTGTAAGGCCCAGGGGAATTTTGAGCTTACATTGAACGTCATAAAAAGAGAATAGACAGAAACCAGAAACTCAGAGCCGGTTTCCATTTGCTCGTCTTAATTGAGTTTATAAGTGCTCTGGAGTCCTGGGTGGAGTTGGGTCGCACACGCTACACATGAAGCGGCTCCACACGCTGACCTCCTCACGTGCTCGCCCACTGTCACTGTGCCCAGCACCTAACCTCCCCGTGTCTGAGGCCTCCACAGAACCCTTTAGCCTGGAGCCTCACGTACCCCTGGGGAGATCCAATTGTTATTCCACCTATTGGATGTGACGAAGCCTCCCTTCTCATCCCCTGTGATTTCCCTACCTTCTCCTCTCTGAATTCCCCTTTTGTTTGGATTCTGGTCACAGTAATCGTTCTTGGAAACTACCCTTGTTTTTATCATATGTAGACAAAAGAAATGATCCAATGTAATATTCACACATGTGCACACACTTGTAGTTCTTTCAGAAATAGCCAAAATAAGTGTAAGACAGAAAGGAAAGTGAAGAGGACAGCAAAACCCCGTGAAACGCAGGGAAATGACGCAGCTGGCAGAGGTGCTTGCTAGGCAAGCGTGAGAACTAAAGTCGGTAACACAAGCACCCACATAATGCCAGGTGTGAGTGGTCCCCGAACTCTGCAGGAAGGGATAGGGGATCTCAGAGCAAGTCAAGGAGCTCTGGATTCTACTGGGCCACTGTGTCTCATGGATGGTAAGAAGCGTACATAAGCACAGCAAACACCCCCACACACACAAGCGCAGATCAAACAAAACTCACATGACAAGAAAGCCTATGTTAGATTGATGGAAATTAGCACTAACAAGGATCATTGTGCAGGTCAGTGAGAGGGGGCTCATGGGTAAGATGCTTGCTGAACATGCTTTTCAATCAGAGTTCAAAATGTAGAACCAATGTAAAGATGAACGAGGAAATAAACTCCATAAAGTTGTCCCTGACCTCCATGTGTGTGTCATAGCATGCCCACCACATAGGGAGGGAGGGAGGGAGGGAGGGAGGGAGGGAGAGAAAGAAGGAGGGAGCGAGGAAGAGAGGGAGAGAGGGAAGGAGGGAGGGAGAGAGAGAGGGAAAGAGGGACGGAAGTAGGGAGAGATGGAGAGAGGAAGGGAGGGAGGGAAGAAGCGAGGGAGGAAGGGCAGGTTAGGAGGAGAAGATGCTGCAGTTTCACTGCTAAATTCATACCCAAGAATGGGACAGCAAATCTTAGGAGAAAAATCCTATGACGTGCCTGTCAAAAATCACGTTAAGGTTTACAGAGGGCTGGAGAGGTGACTCGGTGTTATGACCCACTTGCTGCACAAGTCTGAGAACTTCTGTTTGGATCCCTGATACCCTAGGAAACCTGAACACCGCAGTGAGCATTTGTGACGCCATCCTTCCTACTTCAGGATGGGAGGAAAGAGTCTTCTGTGAGGCTCAAATGCCAACCCACACTGCACATCATCAGTCAATGGCAGAGAAACCCTGTCCCAGACAAGGCTGAAGGCTAAGAGCAGACTGATACCTGAAGTAGTTGTCCTTTGGTGGTCCCAGGCTACAGCTCTGCTGTTGCCAAGCAGGTGACCAGATTACCACATACACATGCACACACACACACACACACACACACACACACACACACACACCACACACACACACACACACACACACACACCATACATACATATACATACTCACACACACACCACAATACATATATATACACACAGAGACACTCACACCACACACACACAATGTGTACGCAAAGAATGCAAAGATTTTCTTCTTTTGAGGGAAAAGTCTCCACCAAGGAACAGGGTGAAGCTTCTGCCAGGCTGTTCACACTGGGGACTTGGGTCTTCCCTTCCCCTTTCCTCACTTAGTGTTTCTGGAAATCAGATTTCTCTGGGCAGACTCTTCCAGGGACACAACTTTCCTGAGTTCCTGTTTCCAAACACCAGGAGGAACGGGGGCCCTGTTCACACCTCGGCTCACAGGAGCGACTGTTCACCTCCCAGACTGGAGCAAGCTGTTGGTCCCTGGCCCATCCTTGAAAGACTGCCTGTTCCCTGCCCCACGATGTAGTGTCTAGATCTCAGGGAGCCCTTCCCACCCTCATCCTATGTGCAACCCCTGTTCTCTGGCATGAGCACCCTGGCTTCTGCCTGGGCTAGGAGCTTACCAGCCTGTTTGAGCAGAAGCAGCCCTCGCTTGGCCTCCTCCAGGGGCAGCACGAAGGATGTCTTGGCTGTGTGGAAGCAGAACCCGCACTTGTAATTGCACTGACGGGTGAAGTGGTAGTTGACGCTAACGGGGACTGTAGGCTGAGAATCGTTTGGTTCTTCCGGGGTCTCCTCGGGCATGGTCCGGACCTGTGGCTGTGGTTGTCCCCTTCCAGAACCTAGCCATTTCAGTGCTAGTCTAAACCAGCAGAACAGGATGGCCAGTCCACTCCAGAGGGAGTCCAGCTGCTGCTGGAACAGGCTCAGCAGCCCTGCAGCGAGAGCAGTGGGCACGAGCATCCCCATGGTAATCTGCACTCACCTGCAGCTGCCAGAGGGCTTATAAACCGAGGGCCAGCCACACCCCCCGTGCATTCTGTCATGTGGCAGAGGGAAACGCCTCCCTTGAGTAAGTCTCAGCTGAGCAGAGTTTCTGTTTTCTGAAAATGAAAGTTGAACCTGAGCCAAGACAGAAGCTTGGGACGGAGGCCAATGGGCTGCCTTTCCCTGGCTCACGGCTCACGGCTGCTCCTATGCTATGACCCATGTAAACAGCGTCGGTCCTGATGACACCCATGACGCTGCAAAGATTCCAGCAGCCACCAGTTTCTAAACAAGGGTCGTCCAGACGCATAGCTGCCTCCTAACAGGTTATTATTTTAACACAAAATTATGCGTTAAGCTTCTTGTAACGAATATCTATGCATACTTAGCAATTTTTTAATCCTCTTCTTTGGTTCTCCACCCACCCCACTCATGCCTAACAAACAAACAAATAAACAAAACCAAACCACCAAAAACCTGGAGTTTTATAACTTCACACAAGGCAGATCATGCAGGCTGACCTTGGAAGCTCTCTCAAAGAGGAAGGAAAGGGAGTTCAAGACCGGTAGATGTCAGGAAAAACAAACAAAAAAAAACAACAAACAAATAAATATAGCAAAGAAATTCCGCACAGTAAAGTTAATCACTTTAAAATTGGATTTCTTAGTAATTATTTTTTTTTCTCTTTTATATTGTCAGAGGACACACATTGTAGATTTTCCTCAGACTCTTCCTTTCAAAGCTTTGCCATCGTGGTACAGTTCTGCAGTCCTGTGCACGGTGTGGCCCGGTGCCTTTCCTCCAGGCAAGCTCCTGTGTTTTGGTAATAAGGTCGTTTGGGACAACACATTAAATTTGCTTTGCTTGTCTGTGGACTTCTCCTCTTCTGATGCCTCTGTCTCCCCTCTGACATCTTTCCCAAGGATCTCCATGCTTCTTGAGTTGTCTTCTTTGTGTTGTTTCTACTTTAGTGTTTTGGGGAAGTAGAGAGAGTCTTGTACATACAGTTCCTTCTGCCTCTGAGAAGGAAAGGACAGTGTCACGGCTAAAGACCACAATTTAGCAGGCTTCATAAATGCTGGTGGAGGGACGTAAAGAACCAAGCTTGGAAATTCTTCTACTATGTATATCTTTTAGTTGTTTAAAAAAAAAAGCCTCTTTGAATGGAACATTTTGCTTTTTGTAACACCAGATATTGTTTCCAATCTTCCCTTACCGCCACTGCATCTTCTTTCTCTAGTAAACAAAGAGGCTGTAGGCTGAGAGTCCCTTATCTAACATCTGGAGGGGAGATGTGATTCTTATTTCTTGGTTTGTTTCTCAGATTTGGGGAAAATTTATACTGACAAAGACTATCATTGACTGGTCACTCTGGAAGTAATACAAGACACGTTTTAAATGGCATCTACACACAGAACAGTTGTATTCATGGAGTTTTGTTTTGTACCTCTCTCTCTCTCTCTCTCTCTCTCTCTCTCTCTCTCTCTCTCTCTCT
>NW_004949108.1:940753-952739 GCF_000317375.1 Microtus ochrogaster | reverse complement strand
GTGTGGGTGTGTGTGTGTGTGTGTGAAAAAAGAAAAAGAATGTTCATGGAGTTGCCAAAGTTGGAGCACAACTCGGACTTATTTTATTTTTCTCTTTATCTCTCTCTCTCTCTCTCTCTGTGTGTGTGTGTGTGTGTGTGTGTGTGTGTGTGTGTGTGTGTGTGTAAAAAGCTAACCATTCTAGATTTGAATTTACAGGCATTCAACCTGAATGACCATGTGGCATCTTCTTCCCAAGAAGCTCGCATGAAGTACTTAGGGTTGCTTGCTGTGATAGTCAGAGAAAGAATCATTTCCCAGGGTCCAGCTGGCCAAGCTGGTTCTTTCTTCAAGGGAAGAAGTCAGTTTGCCAGAGAGATGACTGGAAGCCCACGTTCCCTGTAGTGGTACAGAGCCAGGATGTGGACTCCTCCAAGAGTTCATCTACAGACTGATGGGTAAGGAAATATAACAAAGGGGCTGGGACGATAACTCTGCTGGCAAAAGGCTTAACTTGTTTTGTGTTAACATTTTCTGAGGCAACAAAAACAACAGACGTGTTTTCATCTCAGAGAGGGCGTCAGCCAAGGACCAAAGTTCAATTCCAGCCAAGCCCAATTCGGTGAGCCAATGAGTTTATTATATCTATAGAGCAGGGGGTGGGGGGGTATGGGCTACTTCTGAAGAAAGGCATCATGGCAGAGCCCCGCCCCAGCATGGATGAGGACCTCATGGAAACTGCACCATGCAGGTCCTCTCTCAGCTAATCTTAAACATGGAATGTATCCTATGATTTCCCAAGATCACTTGAATTTGTGAGAGCAGGAAGGGGTCACAGGGAAATACCAGGTGAGGGTCTTGTGACATTCCCCTCTTCTGTCTACCACGGCACCATGTTAATAGCTCTTTCCTGTTGCTGTTACCACAGACTTGGATACCATTGCACTGTTTCCCTGATTAGTGAACAAGAAAACCTTTGATTCAAAGTGGCGGTGAGGTGAATGGGTTTTACCCTCAGCGGGAAAGACCATGCCGTAACATCTTGGAAGTGGTGGGCCTGAGTTTGATTCCCAGAACCTGTATAAATAATGCTGTGTGTCGTATCACCTGCCTGGAATCCCAGCACTGGGGATAGGGAGACAGCCAGATCCCTACAACTTGCTAAGGGATTCAGCTAAGCCCATTTTATAGCAAACTGCAGGGGCTCTGTCTGCCTTTGCCTTCCTCATTGCTATGACTACAAGTACAAGCTCCCATGTCAGGCTCTTTTACATAGATCTAGAGATCTGAACTCAGGCCTTCATACTTATAAGATAAATTCTTTACCACCTGAGCCACAGCTGATGTAGGAGGGTCTTCTTTCTATCTGTTGCTTTCATTGGTTATTTAATAAAGAAAACTGCTTGGCCTGATAGATCAGAACATAGGTAGACTGGGAAGACAGAACAGAATTGTGGGAGAAAGAGAGTCGGGAAGTCGCCGTGAAGCTCTGGCCCAAGATGGACATAGGTTAGAATCTTCCTGGTAAACCACCAACTCGTGGTGCTACACACATTAATAGAAATGGGTCAATCAAGGTGTGAGAGTTAGCCAATAAGAGGTTAGAACTAATGGGTCAGGAAGTGTTTAAATGAATACAGTTTCCATGTAATTATTCTGGGGCTAAGCTAGCTGTGTGGGAGCTAGGCGGGACGAAAAGCAGGCCTGCTTGCTTCTTCACTACAGACAGCCCTGTCCCCATTGACACATTTTCTTTTTTCTTTTCTTTTCTTTCTTTTCTCTTTCTTTCTTTCTTTCTTTCTTTTTTTTTGGAAACTTAGCAGAGTCCTTAATTGGACTGTTCTAGTTCCCTCTTTTTATCAGAATGGTGTTTGCATATGTTCTGTGAAAAGTGAAAAAGTCTGATGACTGAATCTTGGGTGTGGGTCTGTGCTCAGGGTCTAGGTGATATAGCTGAGGTGCTGGGCTCAGGGGCTGGGAGAAGCATCTGAGGTGTGGGCTCAGGGTCTGGGTGATACAGTTGAGGTGCTGGGCTCAGGATCTGGGAGATGCATCTGAGGTGTGGGCTCAGGGTCTGGGTGATACAGCCGAGGTTCTGTGCCCAGGCTCTGTTTGATGCAGCTGAGGTATTGCACTGTGGACTTTTACTCCCTTCTCAGCAAACATCTCCTGAGATCTTTGTGAAGAGGAAAAATCCTCATTTTCCAGAAGGAACTGAACACTGCCTGCGGGGAGCCATTGTTGTGAATGGAAACAGAAACCTCTATTTATTTTCGGAACTGGGAAACCAAAAGTAAACTCTGCAGCACAAACCTGCAGCTTAAGGAAGCCAATTATGCCAGTGTTATCTGACTCAAGTCCTTGAAATCTGAGGAAAGGAAAATGCTGTAATCTCTGGCAGAGATTGAGACTTGAGAAATACCCTCTGCGAGGTCACAGACACACACACACACACACACACACACACACACACACACGCACACACACGCACACACACACACGATGTCAGCATCAGGTGAAACAGCTGGTGAAAAGTGCTTCAGTGGACCAATCCTGGCTGAGCTGGGACCACATACTTTGGGGTAGATTTTGTTACCTGCCTGCGATTTATTTGGCTTGTGCCATTCTTTCAGATATTAATTAGAGCATGCTTTCCTCAAGCCATCTTCTTTTTTTAAAAAAGCATATTTATTGAGATTGCCCTGTGAAGTTGTCATATAAAAATATCATCAAGTATGAATGAAATATAAATGTACTAGTTAGCTCCATTGTCAAACTGACTAGATTTAGTGCTCTGATGGGAACATCTGTTGGTTGTCTTTAGGCAGGTGGTCCCCTCTTGGCTCTGTACCCTGCCATTTGTCTGCCTGAGCTTCTGCTCCATCTGGGAAACACGGACTGTCTTGTGTTGCTCACACATGACATCATAATATAGGGCCTGGTGCAGATTCAGCACTAAGGGCAGTGCTTGGCGTGACAGAGTGAGGAATGTCCACTCCCCTTATGAGCCTGGCTCTGGGCTGTAGTTTGCATGCTGATTCATGCTACAGTTTAAGACACCGACCTCACTCAGGGAGCAAGATCTCAGTGGGTGTTTAATGCCGGCCACACTGTTTCACAACTGACTATCATAATAGAATTGCCTTATCTTTGCTGGTCAGACTTCTCTGTGCAGGCCAGGTTCTTCATTCATTCATTCATTCATTCATTCACTCATGTATTCAGGCATGCTTTCATTTTCTCATGTTTTTTTTTCTTTGATATTTATTGACTGGAATTTCTCTATGGAGTTGTCATATAAAATATCAATAATTCGGAGTAAAATGTAAATCTGATAATTATCTTTACTCTCAACTTGACTAGGATTGATTGATTGATTGAATAATTGATTTTGATGGAAACATTTGTATTTTCACATGTTTCCAGGGAGTTTAGCCAAGAAGGTAAGGCCTTTCTTAGTGGACTTAGAGCGTCACCATCCCCTAGGCTGCAGGCCCAGACTGAGTAATAGTGGAAAGAGGAATTGAGCCCCAGCATGAATCCCTTTCTACTTCCTGACTGCAGATGCAACGTGACCAGTCCCATCATGCCACTGCCTCAAAGCCTTCCCTACCATCTCCTTTCATGCCCTGAGACAACAGGAATTCTTTTCCCCTTTAGTTGGTTCAGGTCTAAAACTTGACCAGGACAAGGGAGCAGTAACTAATACAAATGAGGAAGAGACATGCCCTGGCGTCGAGAGCTTACTAGTCAGTCCTACGTTGTTTCTGAGGGCAGGCCTGGCCTCTCCTAACTCTTGTTCCATCAGAGAGCAGAGATCAGGGAAGTGTGGACTCTTGTTTCTGTATAATGGAGGGAGCTTGTGTGGTTGTGGAGGCCTTGGCGGTTAAGCCTTGACTTCTACCTTGTTTGAGACAGAGTCTGCTATTGTTGGATTGAGTACTTCAGCCTTGTATGTGCACAGATTTCTGGGGATTCTCCAGTCTTGGCTTCTACCTACATTAGAAACACTGAAATATCACACACACACACACACACACACACGCACGCACGCACACACGCATGCACGCATGCATACACTCACCACCACCACCACCTTACTTGGCTTAGCCTAAGTTCCAAACTCATGTCTTAATGCTTTTTTTGGCAAGTGCTCTTTATCCTCAAGGCCCTCTTCATAATCCCAGACTTCCAATGGAACTTATATAAACATTTGATGTATGCTACAAGACAGTCATGTGTGTTGACCAATGACCTCCATAGATACCCAAAACTTGTCAACTTGACTTTTGGGCTAATTTACAGTCCTGGTGTTCACAACGGCTTGAAGACCAGGCCTGATGAGGGCTGGTTATCGATCTCCTCAGGGCTCTCCCCACACTCCCGTCACCATTCTGCTCCTCTATGTTCTAGCAAAGCTGTTGCATGACTGTTGTGCCTCCCAAGGAGGAAGACAGCACATTTTAGGGTCTGAGATCCACTCCTTCAGGGACTGAGATCCACTCACAAATGCCAAGGTGGGTGAGGGGCTCTTCTGCAGACTGCTAAAGGTCAGTGTGGGTCATGGCTGACCTCACAGAGGCCCTGTTTGCTCTTTTCTCCTTGGGAGTCTCATGCTGAAACCAATTCAAACCATTATGACAAAAGCCAAAGGCCACCAGCATTGTTCCTGAGCCAGGGATCTGACCCCTGGGTACCCATGCATTCCTAACATGCTCCATGCACTCCGGTGGGGACAGTGCTCCAGCAGGGCTGTGTTGCTTTGCTTGGCTGTGCAGTCTGCTTACTAAATTGCAAACGTCATAGTCTCTAGGAAATCTGTCACTGAATTGTCACACGGAGAGTTCAGCAGTGGTCATAGCATAGCATAGCATCTTTCATGCTTGGTCTTGGTGTCAGCTGGGCCTGATTTGGTGTCACCTGGGAAACACTCCCCTTTTCTTGCTATTTGGTACTTATATACCTGCTTTTAGAGCTTCTGAACCATTTTATTGCACGTGATTTGGGATTTGGACTCTACAGCCGTCACTGCACGAATCTGCTTTGTTGATGCTCCCTTTCAGATCTCCTTATTTATACTGTGACGACCAAATTTACTAGTGTATATTATGTGACATGTTCTCTCTGTGAGGAGTCCTTTGCTGTCTGTGGCGCTGTGAAGTCTTGTGTCCTCACAGCTCTGATTTCTGTTGTTCTTGATTTCCTACACTTGAATTGACTAGCTAAAGCATAGCTAACCTGAGCCTTTTTTTCTGTTTTATAATATATTAGTTATTACATTTAAATGTCTTGAACTTACCCTTCCTGTTTTCTTTTTCTTTTAAATGTGAACGCATGGAATAATTTTGTCTTGTTTTTCCTTTGGTCTGGCACCAGGAAGTGCTGAGTATGGGCCTGTGTTGTGAATGGAAACAGAAAGGACTGCTTTTCCAGCCTTGGGAAACTGAAAACAAACTCTTGAAGCGCTGGAGGTGAAAGACCTTCTTTAGAATACATGCCTGTCAAATGGATGGAGCTAGAAAACATCATATCGAGTGAGGCAACCCAGACACAGAAAGACAATTATCATATGTACTCACTCATAAGTGGTTTTTAAACAAAAAACAAACAAACAAACAAAAACAGCCTACAAATCACAATCCCAGAGAACTTAGACAACAATGAGGACTCTAGGAGAGACATACATAGATCTAATCTACATGGGAATTAGGAAAAGAAAAGATCTCCTGAGTAAATTGGGAGCATGGGGACCTTGGAAGAGGGTTGAAGGGGAGAGAAGAGGTGGGGAGGGGAGCAGAGAAAAATGTGAAACTCAATAAAAATCAATTAAAAAATGAAAAAAGAATATATGCCTACTACTCATAAATTCATTAATTCATCCACCCATCCATTTGAAGGGACTTCTTGAAGTATTTTCTCAGCTTCTAGTTTCTCATCTCTGTGCCCCCAAGGGCAAATTGCTACAGGCACAGTTATTCAATCTGAACCAGAGGGTGCCATCAGGCACTTTCTCCTAAGAACATTAACTTGGCACTCAAATATTTGACTCCCCGATTCTTGCTGTCTGTCCATTAACTGTGCCCAAGAAGCCAAGAGCAGCAGTTTCTGTTCTAGTCTTGCCAAGCAGTCTGTCTCAGTGGCTACAGATGCTGTGTGGATGTGAAGGCCTTCACAGCTCCTTCCAATAACTTTACACAAAGGTCAAAGGTCAGAGCTCAAAGCTGATCTCCACCTCACTCTATTTAGAGGATCTCAGCACATTGTTATGGGTCCGGGCTTCAGTAAGTCAGAACTATTTTTTGTTGTTGTTGTTGTTGTTGTTTTGCTTTCTATCAAGCTGAGGGTCAACATTCTATAAAT
This sequence comes from Microtus ochrogaster, assembly GCF_000317375.1. Classification (NCBI taxonomy): domain Eukaryota; kingdom Metazoa; phylum Chordata; class Mammalia; order Rodentia; family Cricetidae; genus Microtus; species Microtus ochrogaster. The sequence continues at coordinate 946,400 of NW_004949108.1, read as the reverse complement.
CTCTCAATTTTGTGCAAAAAAACCTTTTATGCAAAAGAATTCAAGTTGTTTTGTTTTCATCTTTTTGTTTTATGCAACTTTTAGAAATGACAACCCTATCTGCTGCTTTTCTGGAACTTGATGGCCTGGAGAGGCTGGCCCCTTCCTCTTTTTCTTCATTTCCTTTGCCCTGTTTTTTTTTTTAATTTTTTTATTATTATTTTTTAAGTTAGCCAATATGGAAATGTGGGACATAGCCGATGGGAAAAAGCCACAGTTAATACTTCCATTCAAACAACTCTGAGTACCTTTTCACCTTGCTGTGCTTCCTAGCCAGGGTTAGGTCTTAAGCACTTTTTTTTTTCTTTTTCAAAAACAAATTGTCTTGCAGAGTTACTTTCATTTTGTTTCTTTGTGTGACACCCAAAAATATTTATTTCCAGGAATTAGAACCCCGGACTCTGATACTCTATCTGGTGTCCTGGGCCGTGATTCCATACAGGTTCCTGCAGCTCACCGTTGGAGGTGATGCAATTCTCAAACAGCTCACTCCAGATTCAATTGCACATCCCATGCACATCGCATCTTCTTGCTCTACCAACTGTATTGATGCATCTGTCCCCGCGGCATTTTTACCCCTCTTTGTGCTGTGATAAATCCTAAGTTGAAACCGTGACGGAGACACACATCTTTATTGTGAACCAGCAAGGTGAAGGTGGTCTTGAGTCTCCTAAAACACAACTAGTACACACACACACACACACACACACACGGGAGTGGAGGGAGGGAGACATTTCAAAACATTAGACATCAATGCAGGAGATTTTAATTGGCAGTTATTCAATGTGGCAGCCTGGCCGCATAAACGGTTTGTAAGTGGGCTCCTTGTAAGTAAGGAGCACACCGAGGAGTCCTTCATTTGGGAAGCTGGAGAACTGCCCAAACTGGTTGTAAGACTGGCTATCATGTGGCAAACTGAGGTCAGGACACAGCTAGCCTCTGGAAGCTCTCTGGAATCAGGTGCCTGTGCACAGGTGGGTCATGAAGTTGTGTGCACGTGCTTTCTGGGAAGAGATCCCTCTGTGCCTCAGTTTCCATTTCCCCCAGTCCTCACCTGTCAGGAATGAGTAGCCTGGGAGAAATTTAAAACTCCGCCTGGAAGCATTTGCCACCACAAAAACCAAACCAGACAAAGCTGAGGCTTCGGGAGAGGCTGGAATTCTCAGGGGCAGGCGTTGCCAGGGGACCACAGCGGCGCTAGCAACGCACCAGAGCCCTAGGGCCGGGAGAATTTCCTAACCGCCCGCAGGCGGTTAAGTGCGCGGCTGTGGTGGGAGGCGGAGAAGCCCAGGCGGGGAAAAGAGCGGCCACACCCGAGGTCCCGCCGGCAGCCGTCTTCGCTTTCGTTTCTCTCCGAGCCTGGGCCTGCGGTCACCCGCAGTTTCGTTTCCGAGGCGTGGCGGAGGGCGCGGCCCGGGACACCCATGGCCTTAGTGAGCCGCCCTCGAGCCCCACTGTGGCTCGGGCGACTGTCTCGGCGGCTGTGCGCGCGGCACCGGGCCTGCACTGGGAGCATGGTTCGGCAGCGACGGTTCGCTGTAGAAATGCCGGATTGCTCCCTGACTCATTTCGTCCTAGGAGACACGGCAGGTCACCCGGACTCACGTCTGGCAGCACTGCTAGGGCCCCCGGGGCGCAGTTACGCGTTGTGCGTGCCGCTGGCCCCGGGCACAGGCTGCGGTCCCCGGGTGCAAGCGGCCCGGATGCACCAGCGTCTGCTGCTGCAGCTGCGCAGCGGTCCTTTGCAGCGGTGCCAGCTGAGCAAGCTGCTGGGCTACGGTCCCGGCGACCAGGAAGGTGAAGCCCAGCATGGCTTTCTGCTGCGCGACCCTAGCGACCACCCAGACACTCGGCGTGCCTTGTTGCAGCTTCTGAGCTCCTGCCAGGAGGCGGCGCACCCGCAGCTGGCCGAATTCCAGGCCGACTCTCAGGGTTTGCTGTGGCAGCGCTTGTGGGAGCTGCAGGGAGACAGGCAGGTGCAAGTGGACTGCGCATGCGTCCTGCCGGCACAGGAGCCCCTTCTGCACCCATTGCTGCCAGATCTGCTCAACTCCGCTGTGTTCCAAGACAGGGATGCTGCACGGGCGGTATTGGAAGAGGTAAGGAAGAGTTCTTTCCCTTTGGGGCTAAGTGGAGCTGGTTGGTCTGCCCCCGGCTGGCCAATTAAGTGCTTTCCGCCTGCCTGGTTTGTTTGTTCGCATTCGTGAGACAGCTGGCATAAGCAAGCTGTGCAGGCTCTGTCTTCAGTATTTCTTGGGCAGGTTTCTGTCAAGCGAGTGCTGAGTGCATGCGACACCTGGCTGAGCAATGCTTGCTGGGGATACATTTTCAAAGTCCTGCAGGGGGAGTAAAGAGTACCCTGGGAATTGAGGAGAATGAGGCCAGCCAGTAAAGGGGACAATTTGCTGAGCAGTGGCTCCGGATCTGGGATTTGGGGGCACAGAAGATACACTGCGTGGTTTAGCGGGCTTAAGCATTTAACTAGTTTGTGGTCCGTATGCAGGCCCTCTCAACTGTTCGAACCTTTTTTCTTTTATTTTCCCCATCATCTGTTAATGTTCCTGTAATGAAGAACAAGAGATTTCTGGCAGAGTCTCCAGGAAAAAGCCTAGGGTTGTATTGGTGCCTGGGACAGGCAGACAGGGCCTGCTGGTCTATATAGCTAGTAGCCTTATTTCACAAGCTGTTGGACAGGGCTAGAGGGTGATCAGCCAGTGAGATGATTCCATGCCTGGCTCTTATGGCTTGGTTCTCCAACACTCCGCCTCCTTTTCCTTAACCTGTAAGGTGGTAGTGACAGAAGCATTCCCACAGATGGACCAGCCTAATACTTACAAAGCTCTTGGGAGCTTGCCTTGCTCACAGTAAGCACACCAGTGAACGAGAGTGGGCCTCAGCTGAAGGTCCTGGGGCATGGGATGTCGTGATGAACAGTAAGGAAGTACAGATTCTCGGTAGGATCTCAGCTTGAAGCTGCACGAGCTTCAAACACTTTTCTCAGCTTTCTGGGCCATTAGGGGGCTGTGTGTGCATGCCTGGCGTGTGTGTGTATGTGTGTGTGTGTGTGTGTGTGTGTGTGTGTGTGTGTGTGTGTATTGGGGACTGGTGGTGGTAGATGCACTTGTCTGGTTACCTCTATAGGCAGTTCATGTATATGGGACCTCTCAGGGCCTGGAGTTTCATCGTGCCTGTGGTTGGAAGTATGTGTCTACTTGTCCTTCCTATAGGGTGGGCTAGCCAGTGTAGGATCGAGGTTGTGTTACCCAGACATTTGCAGCCTTGTTGCTGTTGTTGTTTTTGAGTGTGTTTCAGCTTCTAAATTCTAGGAACCCATGTGCCAGTTCAATCTAGAAAAGATCTCTTTAGCACTGGGCAGCACTGTCTTTGGCAGAATAACGACAGATTCCCAGAAGCCCCAGGGCTTCCTTGCTTATGTAGTTTTATTTATTTCCCCCCCTCATACAGTGCACATCCTTTATTCCCGAAGCCCGGGCAGTGCTTGACCTGGTTGACCAATGCCCAAGGGAGATTCAGAAAGGAAAGTTCCAGGTCATTGCCATTGAAGGACTGGATGCCACTGGTAAGTGAGCACTGCTCCGTAGCTATTGTCACCTCCATGAACCGAACGGCTGCAGGAGGAAGTCCTTGCAATACTAAATGCCATACAGAGCCGTCTGTGAGTCTCAATGCCAGGCTGACCATGCGGCACGAGAGGAGAGGTCAATGGAGGTCCTTTTCTGCTGATACCTTCAGAGGACACCCAAGGTGATACCCAGGCTACATTCTAGGAAGAAATAAGAGTAGGCCAGATGTTGAAAATAAGGAAGGTGGACGCAATGACTGGACAGAGGTACAGATTATGTCCAGGAGCCACAGGATGTTCAGAGGCCCCTGGTGAAGCAACCTGAAGAAAGGAGGCAATGTAAGCTGCCTGGACAAATCAAGAGGGGTCAGAATATAAAAATGTGTTAACACTGTAGCAAGAACTTTCAAGTCCAGGGAAAGGCTGATGATGGAGGATGCTGTTATCTTTAGGCTTCTCCTGTGGCACTTGGATGGGTGCAGACTGCTGCCATACCCTTGTTTTGGTGGTTGTACTTTTTTTTTTGGTTAATGACATACAATTATCAGCAAACTGGAAACCTTAAGTGAGAAAATGCCTCCATCAGATTGTCCTGTAGAAAAGTTGGTAGAACCATTTTTTTTTCTTGATCGATAATGGATATGGGAAGACCCCACACACTGTTGGTGGCACCACCTAGGGCAGATGGTTCTGAGCTGTACAGAAAACAGTCTATGCCACACAGGAGGAGTATGCCAGTAAGCATCCTTCCTCCATCGTCTCTGCTTTAGTTTCTGTCTGCCTGCATCCCTAACCTGTTTTCCCTCGGTCATGGAGTATGGCCTGGGAGTTGTAAGATGAAATTCACTTCCTGGTGATAGTTTTGATCCAGGCTCCATCATAGCCACAGAGAGTAAACTAGGGTCACGGCCGGTGACTAGGGATTTCTCACAGGCTAGGTAAGTGCTTTGCCGCTGCCGATCCACTTCCCTGGTCCCCAAGCTGTTATCTTGAACAACGTCAAAGGTACTTTCCACATGGGCATTTTTTTTGTGTCACAACTGGGTGGCACAGTGGGGAAGCTGTGACTCACTGCCCTGGCTCTGCCTGCAAGTCACCAGGCATCAGGAAGGAGAAGCAGTGCACTTGGCTTCAGCAGCTCTGGACACGGTGCCAAGGCCTGGCTGAGGTTGGCTTTTAGCCACTGCTAAAATTTTTAACATCAGCTGCCCATTGTGGTTTTTTTTTTTTTGATCATTTTCATTTTTTCTCCTTTTTCAATTGGGTCCAGTGTGTTTTTATTGTCTACTGTTTTTGTATGTAGAGATAATTCACACTTTGTGGGACAAAAGGAAAATAGAAACCTTTAACCTCAACACACCTGTGCACACGCATGTGAAGTTCAGAAAGCGACAAACAACAAGGAGAGGAGGAAGGGCTTTCATGGGCATGGCGGAGTGCTGAGCCCAGCCCCAGAAGGAGGCCCCTGTGAATGGCTCCATTACCTTCTTATGTAGAACAGGGCACTCAGAGCACATTGTGTGTTGATGGTGTGCCCATAGTACACACACTGTACCATTGGGATCTGCCTGAACAGACCAAGAGAAGAGGAAATAAACAGATGAAGTCTTGGCACTCTGAGTGTTAAGCATGATAGAGGAAAAAGGCCTTGGAGCTCAGTGGGGCCAGTGAAGAATATCTGTCTAGAGTAGATTATGCTTATCACTGTAGTCCTGGACTCTAGGCAAAGGCTGGGACATCTGAGATGGGCCCAGGGCAGTGTGACACCCAGGGCTAAGTAAAAAGGAGTCCAAAAATATACCTAAATATACTCTAAAGGTGGCAGGAGTGACTCGAACTCTGATAAGTCACTCTTGGCTCCAAACACCATGCCAAACACCAGGCACAGAGTACCAGGCATAGGGGCAGGGGCTTTGAAATGGAGTTGAGTAGAAGTTCAGTGGGGCTGGAGCAGGTGGAGAAGAGCTGGGAGAAGTGGAGTAGCTGAGAAGTGGAGCAGGTGGAGAGGAGCTGGGAGAAGTGGAG
>NW_004949108.1:923476-940463 GCF_000317375.1 Microtus ochrogaster | reverse complement strand
AAGTGGAGCAGGTGGAGAGGAGCTGGGAGAAGTGGAGTAGCTGAGAAGTGGAGCAGGTGGATCTTGAAGAGGAATGAACAGAGTGTGTGAGGAGCATGAAGGAGCCCTGAAGGGGAATAGGGAAAGGAGATTTCTGTTGGTGTCTGAACACGACCAAAAGCCTCAGAACAGAAAGGATTACTTCATCTGCCAGCTTTCAGACCCCATCCTGAAGCAAAGTCAGGGCCGGAGCTCAAGTAGGACCTGGAGGCAGGAGCTGAAGCAGAGGCTGCTCGAGGGGTCTGCTTGCTGGCTTGCTCCTCAGGCTTTGTGCAGTCTGCGTTCTTATAGATCCCAGGGTGTTATGTAATCACTTCTGTTGAATTGCAGAGTAAAGACCTTTGCTCTTCCTTGGTGAGTAGGTTAGCGCTAGCCTTTGGGAGGGACCATGAGGACTTCAGCTCAGAAGGTTCCGTTCCGTTTACATCCTGCAGGTAAAAGCACGGTGACCCAGGCAGTGTCGGAGTCTCTCCAGGCCGTCCTCCTACAGTCGCCACCCCCCTGCATCGGCCAGTGGAGGAAAATCTTTGATGACGAACCAACCATCATTCGAAGGGCATTTTACTCTTTGGGAAATTATCTGGTGGCTTCTGAAATAGCTAAAGAGTCAGCCAGGTTCCCTGTTATTGTAGACAGGTGGGTAATGCCTTCTCTGTGACACATGACTCTCTCTCTGCATATATATTCAGGTGCTCAATTGTGAACATGCATTATTATTACAAGGGGAACACTGAATTATTAACTACTTACGTCATGTCCTGATGTGTTTTTTTAATTTATTTATTTATTAAGGATTTCTGCCTCCTCCCCGCCACCGCCTCCCATTTCCCTTCCCCTCCCCCGATCAAATCCCCCTCTCTTATCTGCTTGAAGAGCAATCAGGGTTTCCTGCCCTGTGGGAAGTCCAAGGACCGCCCACCTCCATCCAGGTTTAGTAAGGTGAGCATCCAAACTGCCTAGGCTCCCCCAAAGCCAGTACGTGCAGTAGGATCAAAAACCCATTGCCATTGTTCTTGAGTTCTCAGTAGTCCTCATTGTCCGCTATGTTCAGCAAGTCCGGTTTTATCCCATGCTTTTTCAGACCCAGGCCAGCTGGCCTTGGTGAGTTCCCATCCTGATATTTTATACTAATATCTGAATAGTGCCTTGGGTAGGTTGGAATCAGTCTCTGTAGTTAACTAATAAGGAACGTGGATCATCAAACGTTGTATCATAACTAACCAATATCATTCCTCTTATTATGATCAATGGCAACCCCTGGGCTAATGTGGGGCCTAACATGTGGTCCCTACTGTGTCCTTTGCCCTCCGATAAGAAGTCCAGAAACTATTGAAAATGAGAGGATTGAGGGGTAGCTATGGTCACACAGTCTAAGCGGTCTGCCAGCCTTGGAGAATCTTTAAACCTTGAAACGGTCTTCTTTTTCCTGGTGACTTCAGTTTATATGAAAAGTACTTGCTGTAGGTGATTCTCCTTTGATGTTGAATATGGTGTTTTACATTTGTCCACTTTTAGTAGAATGTTGCCTGAATAGGACAGGAATCTGATTGAGACAAAGGCTGGGAAGGGGGCCTTTACTAACAGTGCTTTGCATTTGGGTCTACAGAGGCCCCAAATGCCCATTAATGCCTGATTGGCAAGAGAGAGAGAAAAAGAGAGAGAGGGAGGGAGGAAGGGAGGAACGGAGGGAGGGAGGGAGGGGAGGAAAAAGAGGAGGGAGAGATAAAGACAAGAGAAAGGAAATGCATGGGATCTTGGTCTCCTTTGCTCTGAGTCATTCTCTCCCATGGTCACCTACGATTCTAGGACATTGTATCACGGGTGACCATCTTCCAACAAGTCTACCCACTAGGCAACAGCAGCTCTTTCATGGGGGCCACATCTCTCCTGACTGATCCTGAGTTTATGATCAGCCAGGTCACATCTAGACCAAGACTGACTAGCTATGCGTGTATCTTGTATCCCAACAATTTTACCCATTCCCTACTTAATCTTGGGCGCTCATGTCAGTACGCTCAAGGACAAAGCTAAGACTACAGGTGCCTTCTGTCCTGGTGGGACTCTACAGGACTGATAGGAATCCCTTTCCTGCTCTTCACCGTTGGTTTTGATGACGGTGGCTGGACTTGATTTTTCTGGGACACACAGAGTTGAGCCCGTTCTAGTAACATCGCACATGTATGTTAGCAAATATCATCCATTGACCTATGCATGCATGTGGGCATCAACAGCCATGAGGAGCATTACATATTTCATGCTAATAAACTCCATCCATTAACAGACATAAGAAACACGCACTTATTGTATGCCTACTATGTGCTGGTTTTGTAGTTTTAGTGTTTGAAAACACAGACGTGACTAAGGAGCATTCCTTACTCAGTGAATACATTGTCTATGGAGGAGACAGCATTTCACACCTGCGACAGTAGCTGTGGTCCCCAGAAAGAAGTTCCTCACTAGAGTCTCCTCCAATGTGTGAGGAGCCAGAGGAGGAGCATGGCTTCCATCGTGGGGCCTTCATGGAAGCAGGGCTGTGAAGGCAGAGGAGGGACTTTGCTAGTTGAGGGTATCATCATTGCCAGGAGGTGCGGTGTGTGTCCAAGCAACATGGTATGGTATGTGGTCCAAGCTGGGAGGAAGTTCCATGTCTCACAAGGAGACAGAATCCTTTCATGTGGGTGGTGGACAGCTGTTGGGCTTCCAGAAACTATGCGAGGTTCTTTTCTATATATGGCCACGACTGTCTTCTCTACAGCTGCCTAGCTTGGTCCCCTCATTGTATAGTTACCACCACACAGTTAGACAACTAGATTTCTGTGAAGGGAGGAGGGGTGGTGGTCCTGCCTCCTTTCCATGAACATGGATTTCATGAGCAGTTTGAGTTTGGCACTGGGAGAAATGGCCCAGGCCTTCCAGACTTGACTAGCTTGGGACATAGTGTTAAATACAAAGGTACTATTGAGCTAACCTGCCATCCCTACCTCATGGCCACCTAGAGGTTAGTGTACTGAAGAGCCAGAAAGGTTGACACCTGTCCTTATGGTATACGATAGTTTTAATTAGATATATGGTTTCATTACTAACCAACCTGTTACTACTATTGTTCACTCTGATTTTTGTGATATATATATAGTTCAAATGTATCTCATTTGTGTGGTGCTGGGAAGAATTCAGCAGATCCAGCCCCATTTCATTCTTCTCAAATGGTATCTTGACTTCTGCCAGAGATGAGAGCTCACCACTGCCTTGTTCCCCAGGTACTGGCACAGCACGGCCACCTATGCCATAGCCACCGAGGTGAGTGGAGGCCCGCAGTACCTGCCCCCTGCTCACCACCCTGTGTACCAGTGGCCAGGAGACCTGCTGAAGCCTGATCTGGTCCTGCTGCTCACGGTGAATCCTGAGGAGAGAGTGAAGAGACTGGAGGGCCGGGGCCTGGAGAAAACTAAAGAGGAGGCTGAGCTTGAGGCCAATAATGTGTTCCGACAGAAGTAAGTGTCTCCAGGGTGATGGGAGTGGTGGGAGTCCCCAGAGTCCCTGAGCCGGGATCACAACCGCTTTAGAATACAGAGTGAAGGACACAGTCCCTGTGCGTCAAGGACCAATGTCCCCTAAGCCCCCTCAGTCTCTGTCTCCATGCTCTTTACCATCTGACTTCAGTATGGCCACTTGAAAACAATGGGGTTTCTGTGTCAGAAATGGCAGGACTTTGATTAAAACACAAAAGTTTCAGGACTGGGGACATACTCTGTATAAGCAAGAGGACCTGGGTTTGACCTTCAGCATCTGTCTCAGTCAGGGTTCTATTACTGTGAAGAGACACCATAACCATGGTAACTTATAAAGGAAAACATTTCTTTGGGTCTGGCCTGCAGTTTCAGCGGTTTAGCCCATCATCATCATCACGTCAGGGAGCATGGCAGCACACAGGCAGAGATGGTGCCAGAGAAGATGCCAAGAGTTCGATATTCTGGATTCCTAGGCAGCAGAGAGGGGGAGACATTGGGCCTGTTGGGATTCTGATACTACAAAGCCCACCCCCAGGGACACTATTCCTCCAACAAGGCCACACCTCCTAATCCTTCTAAGTAGTGCCACTCCCTGGTGACTAAGCTTTCACATCTATGAGCCTATGGGGCCATTCTTATTCAAACCACTACATTCCCCTCCATGGATCCCATAGGCTTGTAGCCATATCGCAATGCAAAAAAAAAAAATGCATTCAGTCCAACTTCAGAAGTCCCCATAGTCTATCACAGTCTCAACAATGATTCAAAGTCCACAGTTCAAAGTCTCTTCAGGGACTCATGGCATCTGTGCATGGGTCTCCAACTCTAGGATGACCTTTGGGGATGTGAAGTGGGCCTCAGCTGCCTTTTCTACCGTGAGAACGAAGAAGGTCCCTCCCAGTTAACTCTGAGTATACACTGAGAAGAAAGGACCAGGATACGTGATTGGCAGGTAGTAGGTTGCTAGTCATGACACACCACGGCTGACTCATCCTTCACTGGATCTGTTTAGGGACAGTGATGGTCACCAGGGTGAATGAGACTGGGGTTTAGCCACAGTGACAAGTCATGGAAGTGGCTTTTGCAGTATGAACTGGGTAGGAGAGGAAGCTGACCTTTCTCCTTCTCTCTGTCTCCAGGGTGGAAGTGACCTACCAGCGTATGGAGAACCCCAGCTGTCACATGGTTGACGCCAGCCCCTCGAGAGAGACTGTCCTACAGAATGTTTTACAGCTGATCCGGAGCGCTGGCCATTCATTGTAGTTCCTCCGGCCGTGTGCCTCATCACACCCAAAGAGAAGTTGCCTGACGCGCCTGTCCCCAGCGCTTGTCTGCAGCTTCTTAGATTCGGGTGCTGTGAGCATACTAAGGGGGAGAAAACTGGAGAAATTTTGCTTTATCCCTGACAGACAGAACCAGTCAGCAGCTGCTAATCCTTTTCTGCATGACCACGTACCACCATCTTCTTGGGATAGACTTTAACACCGCCACCACCTAGAACGGTCTTCTGATCCAGGGGGTGAGCCTGCGGAGGTCTTCCTGCACCTAGAAGCTGAGGATATTAGATGTGGCCCACACTGATCAATTGTGATGGGCTAGCCTCATTTCCTTTCACCCTAAATCCTATAGCTAAGCATTGTCACAGAGCCAGGCTGTCCCCGGATGTTCCCTTGGAGCCCTTTATCCTTGGGGACACTTGCAAAGAAGTCATTGATCTTGCCTCAGAGATTCAAAGAGCACCTTGGGCACCTGAATGAACATTCAGACCTGCATAAACTTGTATTCCTAAGCTGCCGGCATGCCAACCCCTCTCGTTCTCCTTTGCTTGTCTGCATTCCAATTCTCTCCTTTGAAATCCAGTCGTGAGTGTAATGAGCAGTCTGCACGGAGCTGGATGCGTTTCACTTACTCAACGCACTGATTTGTTTATATTGATGTTTACATCGTGCGTTTCCTCCGTGTAAGAGCCGTGAGTCACTCACCAAAACCGAGGCCAAGGAGCTAAATGCAGCATTTGCTGTGTGTTTTCATTACACAAATTTGATTTGTCTTAATAAACGCCGTGGATTCTGGAGTGAGATTTCAGAGTAAATTATCTTGCACTTTGAATGTCTTCTGATTACATGTGAAGCTGTGGCATCATCTTGAAGGGTTCTTTGGTGAGAGAAAGGAGCCGTGGAAGGGAGGAGTCCCGGTGGCTCTGTAGCCATGGCTGAGGCATGGGACTTCGATAGTGTTAACAGTTTGATCTGAAAGAGGACAGCTGGTGGGCCTGCTGGCACAACCCTCCAGTAATATTTGCTTGGGAGGCTTTGAAAGTTCAAGGCCTTCCCGGGCTACGGCCTATGTGCAGGGCTAGCCTGGACAAGGTCTCAAGAGGAAAAGTACGAAGAGGACTGGGGGGTGAAACTCCATAGCACAACCCTGCACTGAATATTCTATTTCTGGGTTCAGGCCCTGGGTTCCATTCTCAGTACCATAAAAAAATATAAGCAGAAAAACAAATAAATATGACTAAGCGATTAAATAATAAAAGAAATTAAGTAATTTTTTGTCATAAGGAGGTGGTTGGGTCAGATTATTATTTAACATTCCAATTTTGGTGTGGCTTCCTCTTTACATCATTTTGGACCCACATCCCATATCCCAGTCCATAAGAATTCGTCCCCAAGAAATCACAGGGATAGCTTTATCAGCTTTCCTTTAATCTTAAATTATAATAAGAATTTAGTATTAACATATCAGTATCAGGTTTTTATCTCTTTTGGAACTATGTATAACTTATACATAATGTGTCTATGTATATAAGTATGCTGCTGGCTTCAGTAGAACATATTTTTAAAGCTGATAAATAGCATTAGGGCTCTCTAATGTGGTGGCTACTTCCACAAAGTGTTTTGTTCAAGTCTTTCTGAGACAACTGTCCCAGAAGCCTGGAAGAAGATCTTAATGTTCTCTTCATGAAACCTTCCAAGGAGTAAGTGTGCTGGGATTTTCCTAACCCAATCTGTCATTACGGTTGTGTGACATATTTGTCTGAACATCCCCACGCGAGTTTGTCTTTGCACAGTCTATGGTTCTTATGCACATGAGAAGGTAGAAGTGATGAGTTTGGAATCTGTGATCAGTGAGCTTTGGTGGGGAAAAATTTGTTTCAAACATTATTGTTGCATCATAAATGTCAAAGGGAATAAAAAGAAATCCAAGCCCTAGACAGATGAGAGGTAGATGATTTACATTAGAAAACACAGTGGCTCCTACCAATGCCAACATGCATGGCTCTGCTCACGGCAAGGTGGGAGTGTGTTCTTATGGCAGGATTCCTTCTTTCATTCTTAATAACGGACGTTCAGCTTGGCACATGGCTGCTAACACCACAGTGTTCAGGTCTGAGTTTTTCAGACACTTAGATGTGTCTGGCTGACTGGCTCAGCCAAAAGTAACATGAGGACTGTCTAGTGAATATGTTCCTTTTCTCCTTCTGTCCCCACTAGGATCAGGTAGTAACCAGGAGGAGATTCTACAGAGAGGCAAACAGCAGGATAGGTAGCTGTGCTGAGTGAGGTCTTTGCTGATTAAGGATACACAGAACAGATGGGATCTAATATTCACAGGTCTTGTGTACCTAAAGCATACCTCGCCATGGTTTGCTCCCCTGTATTCATACGCAACCACTAGCCTACTATGATGGTTAATATTCATTGCCAATGTGACAGGATCTGGAATCTCTGAGATACAGATATCTGGTCATATCTGTGGGTGGTTTATTTGAAGCAAGAAGATTCATACAGCCAGAGTGAGAGATGTGGGAATCCCCTCTGTATGCTGTGAATATTACTGGTTAATAAAGAAACTGCCTTGGCCTGTTGATAGGACAGAGTAAAACTAGGCCAGGAAAACTAAACTGAATGCTGGGAGAAAGAAGGCAGAGTCAGGAGAAGCCATGTAGACCCCCCCCACCCCCAAGACAGACACCAGGGACAGAACTTTATCAGGTAAGCCACAGATACCTGACGAAACATAGATGAATGGAGATGGGTTAGTTTAGGATATAAGAGTTAGCCAGTAATACACTTTAGTGATTGGCCCAACAGTGATTTAAATAATATAGATTCTGTGAGATTATTTGGGGGCTCTCATTACACTTGGCCAATAGCTCAGGCTTATTACTAACTAGTGCTGACATATTAAGTTAACCCATATTTCTTATTTATGCTCTGCCATGCTCTGTGGCAGTACCTTTATTAACACGGCACATTAATCTCCTGTTCTCTCTGCACCTAGCTGGTGATTCCTGACCCTACGCTTCTCCTTCCCATCATCCTTAGTTTGGTCATCCTGCCTATACTTCCTGTCTGGCTACTGGTCAATCATTGTTTTATTAAACCAATTAGAGTGATAAATCTTTACAGTGTACAAGAGGATTATCCCACAGCAAGGCATCTTTCAGCATGGAGACATAGGGAGAGTTGTAAGAGGGGATTTAAATCTGGGTTTACTCCTGGTTAAATGACACCAACAGTCAGTGCTTTGATTTCTTTCTGGCACATTCTTGGTGACTTGGAGTTCATTATTAATGCAGTCAAACCAACTGCAAACGGGAAAAAAAAGACCCTCCCCACAGCCTTTCAATTTTCTGATTGCAACCCTTATCTTTCATATCTTTGCATGGGATACCCAGATGACCCTTGTCTAGTTTCCATTTATCCTGTCCATTCTCTAAAGTCTTGCTACAGAACATCCTTTTAGAAACCTTTCAAGGCTTCCCAGGCCAAGCAAGGCCATTAGAGTGAGTGCCAGCGGATTCATCCAGGATGATTGGATTTTACTTTTGAAACTAAACTCTCCAAGCTGAGGATGTGAGTCAATCCGTAGAGAACTTGTCTAGCATGTAACCATCCCTGGGTACCACTTCCTAGAGCTGCATAAAGTGGTGCTGCATTGTGGTGCGTGCCTGTCATCCCATTCCTTTGGAGGTAGAAGGAAGAGAACCAGAAATTCAAGGTGTGAACAACGTTCCTTAAAAGATGTGTCTGGCCAGGAACCAAAAAATACCTGGAAGGAGTTCCTGCATCTGCAGACTGATTAGAATTGTGGAGAGATTGGAAATCTGTGGGTTCAGAGACTAATTACTTCATCTTGGGCTAGTTTTGGCCTCTGGAACAGCCATGCTTTGTCTTACTCTGTATCTGAACTAACACCTCATCATAAATAAAACCCTCTTTGAGGCCATCAACTTAGCAGAACACTAGCTTCTACCTAACCAAGAGCTGAGAATGCCACCACATAGTATCTTGAGCCTACAAAAAAAAATTCTCTCCTTATCCATTCTTCGATCAAGGGGCATTTAGGTTGTTTTCAGGTTCTGGCTATGATAAATAATGCTGCTACGAACACAGTTGAGCACATGTCCTTGTGGTATGATTGGGCATCCTTTCGGTTATATACTCAAAAGTGGTATTGCTGGTTCTTGAGCGAGGTTGTTTCCTAATTTTCTAAGAAATCACCATACTGATATCCAAAGCAGCTGTGCCAGTTTGCACTCCCACCAGCAATGGAAGAGTGTTCCCTTTACCCCACATCCTCTCCAGCATAAGTTGTCATCAATGTTTTTTATCTTAGCCATTCTTATGGGTGGAAGATGGAAGTTGTTTTTATTTGCACTTCTCTGATGGCTACATTTACACAAGGGAGCATTACACAGTGGGAAAAATAATGACATCTTGAAATTAGGGGGCAAATGGATGGATCTAGCAAACATCATATTGAGTGAGGAGGTAACCCAGACCCAGAAATACAGATATCATATGTCCTCATAAGTGGCTTTTAGACATAAAGTAAAGAAAAATCAGCTTATAATTCACAATCCCAGAGAACCTAGACAACAAAGATGACTCTAAGAGAGACATACATGGATCTAGTCTACATGGGAAGTAGAAAAAGACAAGATCTCCTGAGTAAATTGGGAGCGTGGGGGTCACAGGAGACGATAGAAGGGGAGGGGAGAGGAAGGGAGGGGAGCAGAGAAAAATGTAGAGCTCAATAGAAACAATTTTTAAAAAAAGTTTCTTCCCTCTCTCACCAATGTATTTTAACCTTGCCTTGATTTATGATTTTCTTTGTTCTGTTCATTACAAAAACCCTGTGAAACCACGTTCACATGGGAACATGGAATTTGGAGTAACTTAACTCTGTGTTCCCATGCTGTGGTCATTCACAATGACTCCAGAACAATCTATCACTCATTTCCTTTAAGGTGAGAGCTGTGACTTTTATGTCAACAAAGGTCATTCTGACTACATAGCAGGTTCTGTGCCAGCCCTGTGTACACGAGACTGTGTCTCAAAATGAATGAATGAATGAATGAATGAACAGTTTTCAGCATGGCGATTACCAGGCCACTGCCACTAATTGTGACCTACTCGCTGATGTCATCTTTGTTGTTCTCCTTTCTGTGAGGTGACAGGACACAAACTCGGGTGCATAGGTACCTTCTTCACCTTGATCCTCCTGTAATGGGCAGAGATTTGTGAGATAAACCCAGGGAGGGGTAGGTAATTGACTCTGTTTAGGGTGTCCACTAAGGTCCCAGAGAGGTAAACAAAGAAGACCTCGTCAAGGAGATTCATGGAAAGCTGAGCTGAAACTCCCATCCCCCTCCCTCCAGTCCTCTGGAGGGCACAGTCCTGTTTTCCAGAGCGTTAGGCTCTGCCCAGCCACTTTTGCTTGTAGGCCTCACTTGTGCGCTCGCGATTTGCATACAGGAACAGATTTTAGGATATGGAAGGACAGAAACTAGAGGCAAACCATCTCCTTTGGCCCCGTGAGTGCTATCGGAAGAGCATGCACCGGCCTAATTCTCCTTTGCCTTGCTGCATTTCCCTTTTGGATCAGCTTTAAGGACGGCTGTGCTCCAGAAGCTGCAGTGGAAAACCTAAGCTTTGCTGGCCTTTGTGCTTGTGGTCTGAGGGGTGCCTGAACCAGTGAGCGGCAGTCCGCCCCATTCCCACTAGAGGGAGGAAAAGTGCCTGTTTCCCTCCTTTCCAGGGGAGCTGCGCTCTTCGCCCAATAACCACTCCCCTCATAATGCTCACAAATGGCACGGCCTGGAAAAACAGCAGTTGTCTCGATTTAAATGTCGCCTCTAATGGGAAAACAAAGGACGGACTGAGGAACATTTCTAGGTCAAAGTAGCAAGTCTTTCAAAGTGGCTAATTTCGTGCTTCAAGAATTCTAAATACAGCCCCGAGGTCAGAAAAATATTCAAAGGCCATGGTGATCACAGGGTTCAATCTCTTTAATAGTTCGAGAAAATGAGGCCCAGAGAGAGACCTGCCCTGCTCTGGGTCATATAATTTGTAACTGCAGATGCATGCTGGAGTAATAAATTCTTCAGCTCTTTCTCTGGTGCCTTCTATAATAACTCCATGACTGTGTCAGCGTACTGGGGGAGGGCAGTGAATTATACACAACCAAACTTTTACCTGTGTGTGTGTGTGTGTTTGTGTGTGATTTCCTCCTTGCAATCTGCAATGAAGAAATGTTCTCTGCTTTTATGTGTCCTTGTTCATTTGTTTTTATAAATGTCCCTGCCCTGGTCCCCTCATTCTGCCCTGCTCTGAGAGAATGGCACTGCTTAAGTTGGGTTTTGCCAATGGTGCCTACAAGGTCTCAGCTCTTGGAATTATTGAACAGGCACCAACATGCCGGGGTTTAGGAAACACATTGTAAACTTTTTCCCTGTGGCGTTTCCAACGTTTTTTATTAGCAGTCATGATTTTAATGGCTGTGCTAATTTTGACATAATTGAGGATGTGTCCCATTTCTCTAAAATAAGGATGCTATCAGGGTTCACTTTTGGCTTACCTGGTGTGCTGGCTGGCCCTTTCAATCCTTATGCATTCTTGATTCTTCTCTTAGCTGGGGGAGATTATTTCCTGAGTTTTAAATGAAAGTAAAAACCAATCACAAGTAACAACACACAGAGTTCCTCTTATATCCCTGAATGTTGGAATCTGTATTTCTTGGCTATTTTTACTTGCTTAGAGCTTGCACTAGCGGTAAAGGGTTTAGTTAGTGGATTTGAATATGTGCTTTTGATGTTAAATGTGAGCAGAACCATTTTTTTTTTATTAAACATCATGGATGTAACCCTCTTTCTGAGCATAAATATAGACTGATGGATAAAGGGACTCCAGACTGCAAGCAGAGCTAGTATCTTTCTCAGCTAGGTGAACGTGACCTCAGAGAACTCATCCTTTCTCTCTAGGCTTCATTTTCTCTGTTACAAAATAGGACCAGAGGGCCATGGGTCCCCTATTTATACTGGGCTATTGCTTTATCTGAATGTAGGGGGGATGAAAATCATCTCTTTCCTGTTGGTAGTATACTCTACTACCACCATCACGAAATATTATTTTAACTAGGAAAAGTTATGCTATATTTGTTTAGTCTATAAAATATTACTTTGCGTAAACGTGTGTTACATTTGTTTCTGTTGCCTTTGTTAACCATGTAAAGATGTGCTACTTTTGTTTATGCTGCATTTTCTTATTATGTAAAGATGTGTTGCATTTATTTTACGTTCCCTGCCTAAGGCACCTGAGTGGTCTGATAAAAGAGCTGAACGACCAGTAGCAAGGCAAAGAGAGGGCTCTAGGAAAGGCTGGCAGACAGAGAGAACAAATAGGAGGTGAAATCTAGGCTCAAAAAGAGAGGAGAGAGAAGAGGAATGAGAGGGATACACCCAAGATCAGAAGCCAGGCAGCTGCCAGCCAGCCAGCCAGACATGAGTGTTGATAGAAGTTCCTGTGCCACTTGGTCTCACAGCTATTCAGTCCCACAGAAACACACAGAGGTTTATATTAATTATAAACTGTTTGGCCTATTAGCTCAGGTTTATTATTAACTAGCTCTTACAACTAAAATTAGCCCATAATTCTTGTCTATGTTTGGACACCTGGCTTGGTACCTTTTCTCTGTAAGGTATTCTTATCTTGCTTCCTCTGCATATGGCTTGTGACTGATGCTTTGCCTTTCCTCTTCCCAGAATTTTCTTAGTCTGGCCACCCTGTCTATACTTCCTGCCTGGCTACTGCCCAATCAGCATTTTATCAAACTAATACGAATGATTAATCTTTACAATGTGCAAGAACATTCTCTCACATCACATGAGAAGCAGTAAAAGTAAGAATTACAGAAGGGAAAGAAAAGTAAAAAACCCAGAGGCAAAAGGTGTATAAATAGAAACAGGTTAATTTATGTTAGAAGAACTAGCCAAAAGTGAGCCTAAGCTAGGCTGAGCATTCAAAACTAAGTCTCCTTGGGAGCTGGTTTGTGGCTCCAAAGAAAAAGCTTGTACTGTCACCTACAGTCTAATCATTGAACTGCAGGTAATGAAGTTCCTCCAATGTGTTAATTCTGATTGATGACCCACCTATTCATCTCACTAAGGGCTTCATTCTGTTCTCCTTTTAGCATTACTGTTAACATGAACCTTCACTGTTCCCTGATCTAAACTAGTACCTCTCATCAGCCTAGCTGGCTAAAACTTATGAGCCAACTATCATGCTTATATCTGTTTCTACAACCATATTCAGAGTTTCACCTGTTGTAGTTTAGTAGTGGTGAGAATGAACCACCACGAACAACAAACCCACGCCGGAAGTTTATTCATAGGGTGTGCAAAAAGGGGGGATTCATGAAGGCATGCCTCGGAAAGAGATGAGGTGGAGAGAGCCAGTAACAGCGGGGCTCACTTTTAAAGGGACTTAGCGCATGTGTACAGAAACTTATGCAGCCACACAGCCCATGCGCATAGATTGCATAGTCATGTACAGCTGTAGGACCCTCAGCTAAGTATTTTCGGGATAAGGACAATGCATGCGTGACCGTAGGACCCTGGGGCTGGCTAGGTGATGCTGAAAATGCTAACACATATTCAGTTTCACTGATACCCATGATCAGGTACATTCCTGTGTCCCGTCTACACCCATGGGCAAGTTTCTATCATTCTTTATATTTTTCTTTATTTTTATCATCTATATCTCTGAGGTTGTTATCTGTCTGCCAATGCACTGATTATTTATTCTTCTTCACTTCGCTGGCTACTCAGAGACTTTGTGTTATACATATCTGTAATTTCAGCTTCTA
Organism: Microtus ochrogaster; assembly: GCF_000317375.1. Classification (NCBI taxonomy): domain Eukaryota; kingdom Metazoa; phylum Chordata; class Mammalia; order Rodentia; family Cricetidae; genus Microtus; species Microtus ochrogaster. The sequence continues at coordinate 926,763 of NW_004949108.1, read as the reverse complement.
TATAGCAACCAGCACCCAAGAGGCACTTAATAAACATGATGAAATGGATGTGTTCTATATTATGTTTGTCAGGTCTGAGCTGAGGTTAGGATTTGAAATTATATAATGCGGGTGATTAAATACCTATTAATCTGTGAATAGAGGATCTTCTTATCAACTTTGTGTGCATGTATAGATGTATGCGTGTGTAGATAGATGCATGTCTGTATGTGCATATGTATGCAGATGTGTGTATGTATGTGCAGATGGGTATCTTTATGTATGGTGTGTGTACATGCATATATGTATGTACATGTGTGTATGTGTGCAGATGCGTAACTATATGTACATGGGCATATGTATGTGTAGATGAATGTCTATATGTGAAAGCATGTGTGTGTGCAGATATGTGCATGCATGTGCAGTTGTATGTCTGTAAAAGTATGTATGTGTGTGCATGTACAATCATATAGAAGCTAGAGGTCAGCCTTTATGACCTGAAATTCCTCAGGTTCGTGGTCATTCCTTGAGGTCTGTCTGTTATGATTTTTGCCTGCAGTCCTACGCAGCTCATACCTGGTCCCAAGCAATGGGTCCCTGACTGGAAGAGCTGCCAGCCCTGGGCAGAGCCAGCCATGAGGTGGCGCTGAGCTAGTCCCAGTGATAGTGAGTCCCCAGAAGGTACAGATTCCCAGGGTTGAGCAGCTGGGCAGGTGAGCAGATGGGAGACACATGGACAGACACATCATACAGAATAGAATTGGATATTTATTAGTTAAATTATGGAATGGGAAGGAAAGAGGGGAGAGGTGGGGAGAGGAGAAAGAGGGGGGAAGAAAGAGAAGAGGACAGAGCGAGAGAGCAAGGAGAAGGGGGAGAGAGAGAAGACTGTGAGAACAGACAAGATGGTAAGAGGAGGGGAGGGGGCAGGGGGTGGGAGTGGCTTGTTTCTTAAAGTGACGGAACAATCAATACTGTCCACCTTGTTCTTGAGAACTGGGGCTAGTTGATTTGGATAGGCTGTCTGGCCAGAGAGTCTAGGGATCCTCTGTCTTTATCTTCTCACCACTGAGATTACAGGGAAGTGCACACCACTGCATCTGGCTTTTCCACATGGTCTCCGAGGAATGAGCTCAGCAAACACATGACTGATGGAGCCATCTCCCCAGATGCATGAAGCCCCTCTGATGGATGCTGTTGGTAGTGTATAGGGCTTAGACAAGAGGTTGATGCTTTATCTTCTCCTCATGTAGCTTTCCTCCTGGACCACAGAGACAGATGAGAAACAGGGAAGAATGCAGAGCTGGTGCAAATATCTAGATGTGTGTATCCGGTGAGGGATCCCAGACAGGAACAGCATGGAAGTGTGACCCTGGGTGGTTTAGGAACCCTGGAGGATGTTCAATTATCAGATGAAAGTGTGGAAGATAGACAGATGACCGTGAAGGCTTCAGCGGGGCCAAAGCAAGTGCAAAGACCCTAAGGTGATGGGGAAATATGGGTTATAGTCAAAGAATGCAAGAGGGTGAGAGGGAGGCATTGGAGGCTTGCCCATCTGTTTTGAGAACTAAAACCTGGGATTGGCTCCTTTGTGTGTGTGTGTGTGTGGAAAGGTGCTTATGTGTACGTGTGTGTGTGTGTGTGTGTGTGTGTGTGTGTGTTTGTGTGTGTGTGTGAACAGCAGAACAAGGACATGGGTAAATTCAGGAGGTGTTGGCTTCAGGGCTACAGAAGCAGACTTTAAAAATTAAATAAGAAACAAATGTGATCAGGCACATGGCAGGCCTCTTAAAGCCTTAAAAACATTTCCTTTAAATTGCCAATCTTCTTTTCTGAAGCCAGGAGCTCTGGGTTGGAGTTATGTAGCAAGAATGGCCAGGGTCCAGCCAGCTGCTGTCAATCATGTTGAAAGCTACGCCTTCATCTAAACTCAGGTCACCTCTGACCTCTGGCATTCTCAGAAATGGGATTCCCGATTCTGCCATTTCTCAGAGACTCGGGCCAGCTGATCTTTTTCGAGGGATGGAGGACTTCCTGGAAGTCATTGCCTTTTTTTTTTTTTTTGGGAGGGGGGTTACATTTCCCAGAAAAGCTCAGATTCTCGGGCCCATATCTGTGAATTATCTCTAGACCTATGAAATGTCAAGAAGTGGCAAGAGCCTCTGTAATTAACCGGCTTCATAAGCACTCAGCGGAAGTGGGGTGACGGGATCCATTTCTCTTCCTCCTTGACATTTACATAGCACGCTTTAGCATTTTAAATATATGATCTCATTTTATTGCCACAACAAGCCCGTGAGCTAGTTAAGCAGAAAGAACGGCCCTTCCCTGCCTTCTCTGCACCCTATCTTCAAAGACTGAAAATTGAATGGATTTGATATAATGGAAATCCCTGTAATTCTAGTGACCTCTGTGTGCGCGCGTGTGCTCATGTGCATGTGTGTGTGAGTGCTTTAAATAAAGAGACACATTCTCCACCCATCAAAATTAACCAGTATTTAGGGCTGGGCAGTAGCTCAGATAGTCAAGTGCTTGCTGCAGGAGCATGTAAACCTGAGTCTGATCGCCTGAAACTACAAAAAAAAAAAAAAAAAAAAATCAGCCTGATGATGGTGCCTGTAATCCCTGCGCCAGGGGGGCACATGTTTATGGGAGCTCTAGGCCAGTGAATCACCTTGTTCCAAACAACCCAAACAAACAAGATGCAGAAGGACCGAGAAAGGCTTGAGGCTGGTCTCTGTGGCTTGTGTAAGTGCATCACACACACATGAGCACATACAAAAGTAGCAAGCATTCAAAGAAACATGTTGACAGAAAAAAAAAAGGCAGCAACCAGGGCTATAGGAATGAGCCAAAATTTCAGAACGCTGCATTAGAAAACGTACCAAGACTTTTAAAATGGGCTTACTTTCTGACCTAGAAATTTATAAGAAATTTCCCTCAAGACATATTTAGAAGGGCAATAAATGGCTAATAAACTGAGAAACACATGAACACATTGTTAAGAGCGACATCTTGAACAAGGCTGAACACCCTGACAGTAGAGCAAGGACGGAGAGCTCAGATCCAGAATAATGCTGGTCAGGAACCACCTGGGCATTCCTCTCTCTAGGGAAAGTTAGCTGTGAACAGGGCTGCATGGAGGTAACTTGATCCCCTGGTCTCTGATTGCAAAGCCAACTTCAGAATCCCGGAGTTAGGAACAGATCAAGACAGAGCTGTGGATAGACTTAGCTCGCTGCGCTAGCATCTTCTGGAATCCTGAAGAGAAACAGCACCCAGTCAAGTTTTTTTTTCTTTTTTTTTAA
>NW_004949108.1:920547-922009 GCF_000317375.1 Microtus ochrogaster | reverse complement strand
ATTTGTAATAGCCAGAACCTGGAAACAACCTAGATGCCCTTCAATGGAAGAATGGATGAAGAAAGTGTGGAATATCTACACATTAGAGTACTACCCAGTCCAGCTTTGAGGGCTGAAGAGGGATGGGCAGAGTGTGGGGCCCTTGCTGGCTTATATTGCTTCTCAGATTTTCTTGCTCCTGAGGCTCAGAACTGACTCCTGAACCCAGGAGATTATTAACTAACAAAATAAATTTGGAGAAAGAATTTTGACATCCTGTCTACCATTTTTTTCTCTTTAAATATTTACTTTAAAAAAATTAAATTATTTAAATTTGTTATTAGCATTTCCGGGCATATATAAAACATATTCCAATTACTTTGACTCCCACCCCTGTCAACTCTGCCACCCACCCCCACCCTCACCTCTAAATCCCTGTCCCATATCTGTCTTTCTATTCTGAGACCCGCTGAGTGTAACCCGGGTTTGTCCATGTGACCATTTTTCTCAGCCATAGAGGCTGGATGAAGACTGGAGTTTAGCAAACAGTATTCTGTGCTTCTATTTCTTACAAGTCAAGGTTCTAAAACTGTTACCTACTATTTTCTTTATTGTGAAAATTGGATGGGGCAGGGAATGCCATTCTGCTCATTTATACACGGGAACTCGAGACTAGACGGGTTAGTCTAGTCTCAAGGCTGAGCTTTTAAAGGTAGCACCTCTGAAAGCTAGCTGCCCAAGCCCTGCCCAGAATTCTGTCTGATGCCTGGAACTTTTCAGAATGGGAACATTTTGCCCTACCTGTGGTTAGGTGGGCTTCTGTCTGAAGTTGCCAATCTGTTCCTTATAGGAGACACGGCTCACATAGTAAGCCAATATTCAGGAACTCGATGTCCTGGGTGTCATCCAAACTTACGTTTCCAGCTCCCAGAGGTCACTGGGGGCGCAGGTGGAATGGGGCTGCTACCTTGGAGCTCATTTACCCTCCCTTGCTTCTGGTCACCTCTCTCCTCTGAGAACCCCATATTTGACAGCTGTTGGTCACTGGGTTTCTCCCTCTGCATATGTGTGGATTTGCATTGTTCCAGGAGCTTGTCTGCAGAATGAATTCATAACCAAAAGTCCGCAGAGCCCAAGATTATATTTACTCTATTCATTTCTAATTGGTTCAAATTGGATAACCAGCATTGGCAGAAAAGAGTGCCTTAGTGTAATTATGTCACCAGTGTATGATGCTCTCATATTTAAATGTGTGTGAGTCATATACATGATAATTTTATTGCACTGTTTGCATTGTTTTTAATATAAATTGAGCCTGAGTGATTTTCCATGTCTTTTCCGGGTCTATTTCTGTCTCTTCACAAATGTGCTGATTGTGTGTTATTGAGTCTTGTCTTTGTAGATGTTTAAGTCATTTCCTTATACTTTTTAAAATTATTTATTTAATTTTTATTTATTTATTAAAGATTTCTGCCTCCTCCCC
>NW_004949108.1:919530-920142 GCF_000317375.1 Microtus ochrogaster | reverse complement strand
CTCTCTCTCTCTCTCTCTCTCTCTCTCTCTCTCTCTCTCTCTCTCTCAGAGCTATGGATCAGATAAGACCTCTCAGCTACTGTTTCAGTGCCATGCCTGTCTGCTGCCATGTTCCTCTTTGCAACAGTCATGGATTTAACCCTCTGAAACTAAGTCCCCCATAAACTCTTCCTTCTGTACGTTGCCTTGGTCACAGCATCTCATCACAGCAATGGGAAAGTAACCGGAACACATGATTCACCTAGAACACTGCCTCAGCTTTAGAACTGGCATTTCACATTGCTTGTTTGTGCTTTGTTGGAATTCTAGGAACTGCCCTCAAGGCCTCCCAAATGCTAGACTATCACTTTGCTATTAAGCTACACCCGCCTGAAGATAAATAATTTAAAAATAAAAATCTTGATTTTCTTCTAGCTTGTGAATTTTTTTAAAAAAATATTCATTTGTATTATGCATATGAGTGTTTGGCCTACATGTGTGTAAGTGGACCACCTGCATGTATGTAGATGTACCACCTGCATGTATGTAGATGTACCACCTGCATGTGTGTGAGTGTACCACCTGCACGTGTGTGAGTGTACCACCTGCACGTGTGTGAGTGTACCACCTGCA
>NW_004949108.1:914992-919430 GCF_000317375.1 Microtus ochrogaster | reverse complement strand
GCACGTGTGTGAGTGTACCACCTGCACGTGTGTGAGTGTACCACCTGCATGTGTGTGAGTGTACCACCTGCACGTGTGTGAGTGTACCACCTGCATGTGAGTGTAACACCTGCATCTCAACAGAGATCAGAAGATAGCATTGAATCCTCTGGAACTGGAGTTAAAGACTGTTTCTAATCACTCTGTGGGTACTGGGAACTGAACTCATGACCTCTGCAAGAGCAAAAAATGCTTTTAACCACTGAGTCATCTCTCCATCACCTCACCTCTTTATTTCTATTTTTGTTGATCATTCATAACTATTTGAGTGTTGAGATAAAGTTGTTATTTCCAAATTTGTGATATAGCGAGTCCTTGTTGCAATCAGAGGGTCACAGAAACAAGACAAAAAGGCATGAATGTAGAAAAAATTTCTTGTAGGGAGGAGCTGGGGGATGGCAGGAGTCAGAGTAGACAATGCGCTGTGTTACTTGCATTGCCAACAAATCTTACCGATTTTAAAAAATAGGTGTACATTTTCAAATAATATTTTTAAAATTATGTGTATGTCTCTGTGTGTGCACATGCATGTGAAGGTGCTTGCAGAGGTCAGAAGAGAGGCTCCGATTTCCTAGAATTGAAGTTGGAGGTGGTTGTGTTGTGAGCTGCCTGGTGTGGGTCCTGGGAACTGAACTCTGGTCCTATGGAAGAGCAGCCTGTGCTTTAGCTACCCAGCCATCTCTCCAGTCCCTGTTTTTTTTTTTTTTATTACCTTTCTTGTGAGATATTTATGCCCAAAGCCATATTTTACGCTAGAAACCCGTGGAGGAAAGAATGAGATGTTTTTTTTTATACACCCGACACCAAATGTCCTGATGATTGGAACCATGAAGCGAACTTATTATCACAAACATGGGGAAGTACCTCGAACCCAGGTGTTGCTCACGGAGCTTGTCCTGTGAGCTGGCAAAGGCTCTGGATCCTTTGTCATTGAACGCTAACAACCCACAGTGATGCTAACATCACCGCGTGCAGCAGTCCACACCATGCTGCTCCTGGGGCTCATGCCTCAGGGGCAACGCAACTCGGACTTGAACCCAAGTGAGTGTGCTTTCAACACTCCAGGGACAAGACAGGGGAGATACTGGCTCAGTAGGATAGGGGCCTTGCTGTGCAAACGTGAGGGCCTGGGTTCGGATCCCCAGAACTGTATAAAGGCAGGTACCTTAGCTCTGCTCTGTTACGCAGCACTCCCACAACAGAGACGGGAAGTGGAGACAGACGAACTGGCAGTGGGTATGTCTGCTTGCCTGACACACATAGCGGCGAACACCAGGAGAACCCTGTCTTACGGCAGTAGGAGAGGTGCCAAGGTTTGTCCTCTGATTCCCGCCTGCACACAGATCACACGCGCGCGCGCACGCACGCACACACACGCACACACATTGCACGCTCACTCCAGGGCTTCCAGAGTTGATTCCTGCTGTCAAGGGTGGGAGAGACCGAAGGATACATGAATATCTAAAGTAATCCCTCTTCCTGACCCACGAATCAAAGTTTATAGCCCTAAAGTCTCAGGCTTTGCATTAAATGTGTTGTAGAATTGGATTTAGACTTCTTAGCCATCCTCTGAGGCAAAAGACTCATACATGTTACACGTTGGCTTCTGTCCCAGGGCATATTGGGCACTTCACGGTGATAATTCCCTCCTAATTGGTTGTAAGTAATGCATTGCCATTGTGGAATTTGTCACTTACCAAAATGGACCTTAGCAAATGGACTGTGCTCTCTATTTAAATGCAAATTCACGCACACTAAAGCACAGCTCCCTGAGAGATGGTGGGGTCAGGAGGCCCCCTGCCTGCTCACCTACCTCTTTCTGATGGGGGAGAAGGTGGAAAGAAGCCAAATTACTAACGGAGGGCCTGGGACAGACAGCCTGGCTCAGTGCTGTGTGGGCCTCCTGAGTACAGAGGGATTCTGTGAAGGTCTGCTTTCTTGTGGGTATTGTGAAGAACCATGGCTACATCCAAACTTCCTACCCTCTGCTCTGGGAGCCCCCCTCAACCATGTTGGAGAAGATGCCCCTGAGACAGTAGGGTTCCAGTGCTTCATATCAGTCCCATAGGCTCCTGTCTTATCCATGTCTTCTCTTAGCTCTTCTTGGATGACAGTATTTTAAACAATAGCTCAACACTCTCACCCTGGCTGGGTTCCTCTAGCTCTCCTGCTAGGAGATATGGCTTCCTGACCTCATCTCCAGGGCCCACCCTCCTGCATGCATATGCTGCGGCCCTGTAGTAAGGCAGGAAGCCTCCAGTTCTCTTGTTCAATGAACAGGCACGTTAGAGCCAGGGCTGTGATGCTTCCTGGCCTCTTGCTCTTCTCACTCCAGACAACCTCAGGACACCACAGAAGCAAGTCAGTAGCATGCCTCACAGGGCCGCTGGCCTGTCCCTGGAAAGGAATTGATACAGAAGAGGGTGATGTGTCCCTGTGTGGGACTTCAGGGTTGGCGGAGACTGATGGCTTGCCTGACCCAGCTGGCCTGACTGGACAGCTGACCTGGGCCAGGAAGTCATCGCCAAAAGCACAAGTGTGCATTCTCAAAGGGCAGATTAGACTCACAGGGAGGTATGTAAATGTATAGAAACTTCCAGATGAGAAACATCCTGGTTTTCTTTTTGTTGCAGAAACTTTCAACAATCTCTAGTCCCCTTTCTCTGACTCCACTTCATCTCTCTGTTGTGTTCTTCTGAGCTGTGCTCGTTTTTTTTTCTTTCTTTTCTTTTCTTTTTGAAGAACTCTAGTAGTCTTAAGGTTTCCACCCCAATGTAGTCAATTTGCATACAGAGTATTGGTGCCCTGGGACTGGCTGAAATAATAAGCCAGACTCTGCAATAGAAGCATGCGTAGGAGAGAAAGATCAATGGACACAAATGGGAGAAGAGATGCAAGGATCATTATGTCTGCCTTTCTCGAGCTGCTGAGCAGTACTAACCTAGGCTACTGGCTACCCTCTCCAACATCTTAGAAAGGGTCTTTAAAGCTGGAGAGATGGTTCAGCAGTTCAGAGAATTTGCTGCTTTTGCAGAGGACCTATTCAGTTCCCAGTACTCACATGGCATCTCCCAACTGACTCTAACTCCAGCCCCAGGGACCCTGACACCATCCTCTGACCTCCATGAACTCGTGGTACACACAGGCTTTATGCAGGCAAAAATATTCATATGCATAAAATACTGCAATAAGAACTAAGCCTAAAAAAATAAAAAATAGAGAAGTTGGCCAGCTTTAGATTTCTGGTATCTACTCTCTAAGTGAGTTCTGGAAACAGTTAGCCAATGAATTGTCTTTTCTCATAAGTCTAAGATGTTCGTTTATAGAGAACAGCTATGAATTCACAAAGGCTAACATGTGCCCTGACTGCTTTGTTGCCATCCGTTGCTTTCATTTTGCGTTCAGCTCCCTCCGGGCAGACAGAACCCATCATGCACACAGTACATGTTGTCAGCCTGCAATTTTCCTGCACTTGTGGGAAAGTCAAGAATATAATTTTGGAGAGAGTGAATGTAAATATTTAATTCCCCAAAGGGCAGTTCTCTACCCTCGAATCCTTATCCTTCCTCACTACTGGTCCCACCAAATCCCCAGCTCTTCCAAAGCACACAAAAGTGTCAGTGCCAGCCCCAGTGAAGGGCTTCAGTTCTCACACTCACTTGCTGCTGGTTCTGTGCATGTTGCATCCAGGTGGGCATTGCCAGGCTTCACACACCCATTTGCAGTCTCTGGAGTTTAGAGATTCTTTTCACTGCATCCCAAGGCTTCTTAGGGTTTGATTGCTATGATGAAAATTCCATAACCGAAAGCAAGTTGGGGAGGAAAATGTTTATTTGACTTGAACTTTAACACTGCTATTCATCACCAGAGGAAGTCAGGACAGGAACTCAAACAGGGCAAAAACCTGGAGGAAGGATTTGATGAAGAAACCATGGAGGGGAGCTGCTTATTGGCTTGCTCCCCATGGCTTCTCAGCCTGCTTTCTATAGAACCCAGGACTACCAGCTCAGGGATTGTTGGGGGCTGTGGACCCCCTGAATTTCTTGTAAACAACTTCTTTTCCCCTCCTCTGAGTGGTCTGCAGCTGCTCTGAGCACGAGACCCTGCTGGCAGGGGAGTGGGTTCTGATGAGTCTACAGCTGAAAGATCCCGAGAGCTGGGGCGTGGCCAGAGCCCTAAATATGCTGCCCCTGAGCACAATAAAGTGGGAATTCTTGTCTCAAGGATGATCCATGTCCCGGTTTCTCTCTGTATCTCTCTCTCTCTCTCTCTCTCTCTCTCTCTCTCTCTCTCTCTCTCTCTCTTGTTTTTAAATCTTCTGCCTAGTTCCCATAGCATGTAGCATGTGCGTGCAGGACACATACAAGGGATAGCACCACCCACCATGGCTGGGCCTGCC
>NW_004949108.1:897410-913960 GCF_000317375.1 Microtus ochrogaster | reverse complement strand
GGGAGCCTAGGCAGTTTGGATGCTCACCTTACTAGACCTGGATAGAGGTGGGTGGTCCTTGGATTTCCCACAGGGCAGGGAACCCTGATTGCTCTTTGGGCTGACAAGGGAAGGGGACTTAATCAGGGGAGGGGGAGGGAAATGGGAGGCAGTGGCGGGGAGGAGGCAGAATCTTTAATAAATAAAAAAAAAGAACAACAACAAAAAAATAAAACTATGTTCATTAAACATCTCCTTCTTCCTTCTGCCCCAGCCCTTAGCAACTATGGTTCTGCTTTGTATGTGTTTATTCAACCGTTGGACACCTGATAGAAGTGGAACCAAACAGTGTTGACCTCCGTGTTCCTCGCTTATTTCAGTCAACAGACAGCCTCAGGACGTATCCACGTCACAACAGGCATCAGAATTCACTGCCATTGGGCGAACATGCCACACCTCTATTATCTGTGTATTTTCTTAATGAAATACTCAGGTGTCTCCCACCTTTGGGCATCTCTATGGAAAATAACAACCCTGGTTTAGAGGATAAGATAGGATGTCAGTTCTGAGCCAAATATGGGAACATGGCTAAGCATGAAGGGTCAGGCTACCTGGATGTTTGTCTTGCTGAGAGGGGCTGTGTGAAGTTTGGCAGGCTTAGCTCAAGGCATGTTCCATAGGAGACGATGCTCCTGGTAAGTATCCTGGCAGGGTACACTACAGTATACAGTAAGTATACTGTAGCTGGGAAGGCAGCTGCAGCATAGCAGAAGAGTTTCCGTAGATGGCAGATGATCTCTCAGAATGTTCTGAATGTTGGAAGAAGATAGCAATACATTGTAACATATTTGCCCGATAAGATGTTAGGACAAATGGAAAGGCTTTGATAGACTATAAAGACATAAATCATCTTAACGAAGAAAGGGTTTCTTTGGCTTAATGTTCCAAAGGGATGGAGTAGATCATGGTGGTGTGGTAACCATGGCAGGAGGCAGAAATGACATTATGATTCTTGCACAACACTCTGCTCTGAATAATGGTTACAGCATCTGCCTTGTTCTTTCTTATTTCACAGAGGAGTTGACAGTCTTTTCTATATTTTAAAAGACTTCTCCTTTCCTCTGATCAATTTTTAAAGACTCCATTATTTTTTTTCTTCCTCCTTTTTCATTGTGATGGCTAAACTGATTGCTTATTTGACACAAACTAAAGTCACTTGGGAAGAGGGACCATCTGCTGCAAAACTCTACATCAGATTAACCTATGGGCATGTCTATAGGGCATCTTCTTGATGGCTAATTGATATAGGAGGGTCCGGGCAACCAGGACTGGTGCCATCCCTAGGCAGGTGACCCTGCGATCTATAAGAAAGGCAACCTAATGTGAGGCCATGACCAAACCAGTGGGCATCATCCCTGCTTGATTCATGCTATCGCTTCTCTCCGAGAGGGACTGTGACCTGGGAGTGTAAGTCAAATATCCCCTTCAGTCTCCACATTGATATTGGTTAGAGTGCTTTGTCACAGCAATAGAAAACAAATCTGAACACCTGTGGTGAGCTGAGTGGTGCATGCCATAAAGATGTGTCAGAGGCTGTTTCTGGATGAAAGATGGGTCTGACAGATATGAAGCCGTGGATTTCAGAAAGAGATAATAGCCCCATGGTGACATAAGCAATGACTGGTGTTATAAAACTGGAAGCCCCAGGGGGCCAGAAGAGCTGAGGGGTTAGATCTTCCTCTAGGACTGTTGCGGGAGGTCCTTCCGCTCCTCCAGCCTATAGCCGCTGAGATACCAGCCCATTGGGGCGTGGTCTCTCTCCCTTTAAAAAAGCGGCTACTTCCCTTCTTACCCCTTTTTTGCTTCCTGCTCCGGTTCTGGCGACTAGACTCCTTCTTGATTACGCAGAGGGCTGTTGTCTGGGACGGTTATCTGTAAGTTTTTTCCCCTTTAAATAAATATCACCCTATTAATCATAATTCCAAACTGGTGTGGCATTGTTTGCGACTTATGCCTTCATGGGACTGTGGGAGGGGGTGTGGCCCTGTCACCATCCTGGTTTAGAGATTCCAGGAGGTGACCAAGTGCCTTGCTTTTGTTTTTAGGTCACCGAATTTGTGGTCACTTGCTACAGTGTTCCCAGAGTTTCTTTCTCTTCCCTGTTTTTTTTCCCTCCCTCCCTCTCTTTTCCACATGGTAGATTTCCACTAACAGAAAATGTTCTTTGCCTGACGTGTTTTACATGTCAGCTGAGCATTTCTCAGAGAACTTGAAAGCGCGTGTACATGTGTGTGTGTGTGTGTGTGTGTGTGTGTGTGTGTGTGTGCGTGTGTGCATGCTTGTGTGGTGGGGGCTGCTATGTGTTGTTATGCTGTTTCTTGGGTAGACAAGTCTTCCATCTGTTGTCTTGTCCCTAGAGACAGAGAGCAGGGGAGCTTGAGGCCTCCTCATTCTGCAAGCAGACTGCTTACCTTGGGATTCCTTGTGTTTGGGTATGGTTCCTTTCATACAATATGGCTGGTAATCTGAGCTTGAGGTCTTTCCTTCATGCTCTCTAGCATGGCCAATCAACCATGAGTGTAGCTGAGATAGGAGGGAGGGAATAGAAGGGTCTTTGATTTGTTCTTTCCCCTAATTTCTACCCCATTGTCTATTTCTAGTCCTTCTTGCTTCTTGATGTTCACTGGAAATTGATGTCCCCAGGGCTCCGGTCCTTCCAAGACACCAGAACCTGGACAACTATTGCTGGCTGAGGATTCCCAACTGTGTAGCTTGTATTACCGTCCCTCCTGATACTGTCTGCACTTTGATTCTCTTTGCCCTTTAAAATATGCATATTTTGCTCTTTTTTCTTTACTGATATCTTAACGGGGTTATAGAAAGTAAAGAATATGGGCTCTGAATGGACAGAGATACACCCGAAACAATTTGTTGAGAAAAAAATGCTGTTTTTGTCATGAAACAAACTTCCACGCTTTGGTGTCCCCAACCAGTACACCTTGCTCCTGGAGCATGTAGCTACCCAGACATGCCATCAGCTAGTCGCTTCTGGCAAGGCCACGGAAGCTCCTGACAACACTGCGGGAGCCAGCTTCTCACTTAAGAGTCCTATATCCGGCTATGCTTACTGCTGTCATATGTTGCAGATCCTGGAAAGACAAGGGTGTGCCACCTTCCCAGCATTCCAGAGCAGCTCTGCTCTCTGCTCTTTGCTTTGCCCTGATCATCTGCCAATTGTGCCACCTCAGTCTTTCCACTCTGTGGTCCTGATCCACGTCAGTTGGACCAGCTCAGTGCACTGTGCTGCTCTTCCTCCTGCCTTAGGAAGTGCACGTGGCATCCGAGAGAGGTTGTCGGGCCTCACGTACAATAATGGGATGAGATGTTTTAGGGAGATAGTGGCCTGCGATATATGGGAAAGGCGTTATGGTCAATCCCTGCCCCATTGCCTGCTAAAATCATAGACTTAGGCTAGGTCTTCAGAAAACATCATTGCTGACAGAAGGAAAACCTTTCTGGCTTTGTGTAATATGTGAGTAGGCTCAAGTTCTAGGATACAGACACCCATTCCATCCGTCCATTCATTTGCCATATTTTAAAAAGATTTACTTATTTTTATTGTGTGTCTCTTGAGCATTTGCCTCTTTTTATATATGTGTGCCATAGCCGTACAGTGAGTCCCCATTGAAACTGGAAGAGGGAAGTCATAGACCTGAATAAAAGACCATTGTGAGCTGCCAAGTGGGTGACAGGATTGGAACCCAGGTCCTCCACAAGACCAGCAAGTGCTCTGAGCCATCTCTCCAGCCCAAGCAGATGCCTACAAGCCAGTCATTGTATCAGGACCACAAAATAAATGGATTAACTAAAATAGAGCACCATAGGCAGGAATAGTGGTCGGTGGGAGCTTATAATCCCAGAGCCGAGGAGGCTGCAACAGGTGGATTCTTGGGACTCGCTGGCCAGCTCACTGAGGCTATTTGGCAGACTCTAGGCTCATGGTAGAGCGCATCTACAAAACCAAGAAGGATCATACCCGGCAATTGCCATTGAGTTCAAACACTGACCTCCATGTGGGTGTGAACGCATGTGTACATACAAGTACATACAGGTGTCAGGCGTGCACACACACACACATACACACACACACAGTCCCAGGTCACCAGAAAATATCCATAACAGAAGATGTCAGGAAAAGCAAGAACCCAGAAGTTAATGGAATAGTGCCACTTGGTGCCGCTGTGACAAACAGGTGATAGAGTCACAGTTCTATGTGGAGAGGGACAGGAAGAGTCACAGGTGAGTGTGTGTGTGTGTGTGTGTGTGTGTGTGTGTGTGTGTAGGGGTGCTCAGTGAGGAAGGCCCAAAGTAAGTAGGGAAGAAGGGGAAATCTATCGAGCAGTAGGACAGTGTAGAAGATTCTAGAGTGTTCACCCCACTAAGGGAAGCTTAGGTGAAGAGTCCACACAGGTAGGAGCGAAGCACACTCCTCAACCTCTGTAAATCCATGGGCCTTGCTGCAGAGGAGGGGGTCTCCTCATGGAGAGGAGCGGCTGTGTGCCCTTCCACGGAACTCTCTGGTGGGGACGTGAGGGAGTGACAGTGTTGTGATAGGAGCTGCGGTGGGCTGCGTTCCTGCCCAGCTCCGCACAGCTAGCTTTACCTGAAATAATTACATGGAAACTGTATTCTTTTAAACACTGCTTGGCCCATTAGTTTTAACCTCTTACTGGCTAGCTCTTACATATTGATCTAACCCATTTCTAATATTCTGTGTAGCACCAGGAGCTGGCTTACAAGGGAAGATCTTAACCTGCATCTGTCTGGAGTGGGAGAATCATGGCGACGGCCTGACTCGGCTTTCTTTCTCCCAGCCTTCTGTTCTGTCTACTCTGCCTACCTAATTTTCTGTCTTATCAGGCCAAGCAGTTTTCTTTATTAACCAATGAAAGCAACAGATAAGATACAAGACCCATCTCCATCACAACAGGATGAGGTCAGTTGTAGGGCATGCGTGACAGTCTGAGGAACTGAGGCAGGCTTAGTAAAGATATTCTATGAACACAGAGCCAACATACTGGTTCTACACTTTGTCCTTAGTGTTCCAAATAGGAGGTATCAATCAAACATTTCACCAAAAAATATAGGCTATATTTTATTTTTCTGGATGGAAGCCCTTTGGCTCTGGGCAACTAGGAAATGAAGGGGAAGCAGAGAGCTGTTACTCTGACACACTGCCAGAAAATCTCATTAACTTAGATCACAAGTGACTCAATGAAATAGATCCCTAATTAATTAATTAGGGTAGCATTCTGTGGAAGCATTACTAAGAAATAGAGGACAGTCTGCTGGCCAGGAAATCCCACTCACCCCATCACCTGATGCCGTTTTCTATCAGTTCATTGTAACTGAAATTTCCTAGATTTGTTGACTAATGATGAGTTTGTTTGGAACATATATTATTTAGCTCATTTGGCTTTAATATAGAAATCGATTGTTTTCTTGCCCATTGCCACAGCCCGTGGTTGGATCTTGCAAGTTATTGATTCCTGTACTTAAAATGCTGTTTCCTGCTTGAAGTCCACCTGGTCACGGTCCACCAGATACCTTATATTGTTCTCTTAAATGTAGTGATTAATACATGTACAATATTCATCTAGCTCTTTTAAATTCCAGCATCTTTCATCCTTCTGTCATGATTCTTTAGAATACCCTTGACCTCTTAACATCTCTTTGTGTGTGCCTGTGTGAATGTACGTGTGTGTGTGTGTGTGTGTTTGTGTATGTGAGCACACAAGTGTATATATGTGGTAGAGCATGCATGTGTGTACGTCAGAGGTGGACACCAAGTACCTTTCCTTGGTCACTTTCCATTTTTTTTTTTGAGACAGGGTCTTTTCTTTTTTCTGGAACTTCCTAGGTTGGATGCCTGGCAAGCCTCAAGGATCCCCCTGTCTCCATCACCTCAGTTCTGGGGATACAGAGACTAGGTACTGTGCCTAGTTTTTATGTGGGTGCTGGAGATCAGGCTCAGGCCCCCATGGCTGTGTGGCAGACCTTTTACCAACTGAGCTGTCTCCCCACCATTGTTATTTCTTAAAGACCTTGCAGTGACCACTCCACGCTCCACTTCTAACCAGTGTGCCCAGTCTGGAGGTTTCCTGCGACACAGCTCCCTCTTTGGTGTATCCTAGCAACTGTGATGGAAGACTCCACCTGCCAGTGCCTGCTGCTGTCGCTGACTTACTGGAAACGTAGGTAGACACACAAGCAATCACCATGTCTGTGCTTATTAACCTTTTCTCTCTTAGAGTCATCTTAACCCAGGGCTTGGCTGTGGTTAAGCTGTAACGAAGCACTTGGCAGCATGGGAGGAGCGCCAGGGGAGGGATAATGTACTTTAGAGCAGAGTAGCGTTTAGGGAGCACCTGCAGTTGGGGACCGCTCCCCTGTCCTGTGACTGGAGCCCTCCTTCCTCCTCCCTCTTCTCCTTTCTTCCTCTTCTTCCCTCTGTCTGTCTCTACCCTTTTCTTCCTCTTCTCCGTGTCTCAAAGATTGAGCACAACAAGGTCTTTCCTCCAAGGCTGCCCCTCAGGTAGATGATGCTACCCTCCCTTGTCTCTTCTTGGCCACCCTTGGAGTTTCTGGGCAGTCTCTCTCTCTATATTCATAAACATGAACCCCTCCATTAGACAGATCATGCCTACCATGTCTATGCCTGCAGCCCCCAGAACTGGGCTTGCTTCCAAGTCTTTATCAAATAGCACCTAAGAATGCTAAGGAAAGCAGAAAGCCACCCTGTACATGCAGAAGAACTAGCCCCCACCCCTTATCTTCTACGGGGTCCCTTTGTCTCTTCTCATGGTCAAGGGCCTTTGCATCATAGCTGGCAGAAACAATTTAATGAAGGAAGGGTTTAACTTAGCTGAAGATGGACCAGTCACAGGAGGAATTTGGCTGTCCCATCCCAAGTTTCAGGCTGCTGGCAAAGCGGGAAAAGGTCACTTTTAGGACATGCCTGCTCTAAGTGGCCAACTCCCACTGCCCAGCCAGCACTCTCAGCTCTGTCCTCACCACCTTCAGAGATTCTGACTGTATTTTTAGAATCAGAAGGGAGGTAGGAGAGGGGCTGAATGTATAGTTCAGTTTGTAGAATGCTTACCTAGCATACACAGCACCCTGGGTTCCATCCCCAGTACTGCGGAAAATTGAGAGTTGCAGTGTATGTCTATAACTGCAGCACTGAAGAGTTAGAAACAAAAGAATTAGGAGTTCAAGGTCATCTCTGAGTTCGAGGCTAGCACAAATCACCTGAGACCATGGTTTTAAAAAGCAAATAAAAAGAGAGAGAGAGAGGCAAGAATCGAGACTACAAACAGAATTAAAGGTGGCCAAGAGCTAGCTATTCTTTGTGGTTTAAATGGAGGACTGGAGAAATTGAAGAGTTTTGTACAGTCGAAGAAATGGACCAAGAGAAGGGAAGAGCTAAGGTCACAAGCCATCCTTTTTTTTGGGTAACTTCTGTTGTGGTCCAGCTATGATGGGTTTGTACTTTCCAGGGTAGGGGTGTGAGAATTAGAAATGCTAGGTAGAAGGAACAGGGATATGAGAGAAACACAGAGACACAGGACAGCACCAGGAGGACAACTCAGCATATACGGAATACTAAATTCGCCCATGTTTGTTTTCCATGTGCTTATATACCCCAATAAAAAAGGGGAAGGAGAAGGCAAAAGACTGTTTAACATGACACAAAGGACAACCAGAACAGTTCCTTGCTTCAGTACTTGAGACATTATTTCCTGAATAAAACATTTGATGGTTCGGGCAGGATATGCAGCAAACATACCCTAGATCAAATGTCCTGTAGGCAGCCAATTCCTATGTCAAACCTCCTATATTAAATGAAGGAGCTGGAGTAGGCTAGAATTCTCTGACCTTTGGTCAGAGTGAAACAGATTCATCTCTAATGGGCCATCTTAATGTCCAAAAAACCAAGTAACCGCACCCTAGATCAGGGTGTGTAGCTACCACACCTGTTCTCAACAACTTGGCAAGAGCAAAAATAAGCTCAAACTCTCTGACCTCCAGTCGTGGTGGAACAGGCTCACATATGTGGGTCCCCACAAGTTAAGAAGGATAAACAGAAAGAGCTAGATTTGAAGCAGCATCCTGAAAGACAATGAAGAGATGGATGTGTTTATCCAGAAGATGAGGTAGCTGGAAGACATACTCTCCTCCAGTGAGATAGGAGAGAGGCTTTGTGAAGAGAAAAATTATGTGTGTGCATGCCCGTGTACATATGTGTGTGTGCTTGCTCCGGGTCTTATTTGAATCCAGGGTGTTGAGAGCACCACAGTTTCACTTGAGCCCTTTTCTTTTCTTTCTTTCTTTTTTTTTTTTGAAAGAAAAGCTTCCATTTATTTGAATGAGATGTATGAGCCCTTTTCAAACAGAACTCAGGATAGAATCAATGTTGAATGAGTTCCTTGCTGCGCGGCACCCCCTACTGGACAGCCTGGGTTATTGAAGAAGAGCTACTTTCTCCTCCTAAGCCTCCATCGAATAACCTCGTGATTGGAAGGATTTGGGAAGGGATGTACAAGCTGGTACGACGTCTTACAAGAGCAGGGACTTTGTGGCTGCAGACACTGTCTAATTAAGTGCAAATTCCCCATGATTTCTCAGAGTCTGGAAATAATGTCTAATGGAAGAGGAAAAAAAAAACTATTAAGCTTTTCTGAAGGATGTTGGTCAAATGTAGACACAGTCACGCTCTTCCTGGGGAAGCATGGTGGCCAACTGAAGAGCGGCATGGAACTGAAGTTTAGTTTATACTGTGTTATTGGGTACACCCTCAGCTTGATGCGCCTCGGTGTCCCTTCCTCAGTGAGTAGAGAGAGAGATGCATGGTTAAATGCCATTCTTGCCTGCCTGTTGTGGGCTGGACCATGTTCCGTCTCTTTCCAGCAAGAGGACGCTAAATGCTTGCTCCACTTTATTCTGGGAATAAGCAGTAGCCTTAGACTTTCCAAACCTGTGATTGATAAGTGGGAAGAGGCACCCAACACATCTCCGTGCGTCAGTCCCCTCCTTTTCTCCCTTACGTCCCGTTCCTCTTGGATCTCTATCTGGAATTCACCATTCAGTAGGTTGTGTCTGAAATTACCTGGCGCAGGTGAGAAGGAAACACGGATCATGCAAGAAATCTGCTTGGGAGTTTATTAGAGGGGGCTTGCACAGCCCTGGGAAGTCAGTGTGCAGAGAGAAAGAGGAAGATGGCACGTCCAGGTTTTAAAAGCCGCCTAGCGCATGCGCACAGGGGGTTGACGCGGCTATGTCATATGTTGATGGTGGGGCTTACTCATGCGCGCAAAGGCTTAGCTGAGTCATATGTGTAAGTTTTTATGTCATTGCCAGGTTGACTCTCCATCCCATAGTAGCTGTGACCTTGAGACGCCTGTTGTGTAGCCTATAAGGTTATGAATGGTTTACACTGGATTTGACCTCTTAAACGCCGACTTCCAGCTCTTGCGCTTTGCCTAGTAGAAGCCAAGAAGGCCAGCTATTTCAGAGTATGCCAATAAAACCACTCACAGGACAAAAAGGACTCTGGGTGCCTTTGATTTACATGAACGTGTACTGCTGTTTGTGAAATGTGTTTCAGGCTGTAAATAAGACGAGCATATCTGCCTACTGGGTACCTGCTTCTGTACACCAAGTCTGATAGCCCGGAAAGGTCAATATGGCGGGAAACTGGCTGGCCTGACAGAATGAGCAATGGCATGGCTGGCCCTTTGATTTAACCTTGGGGAAAAAAAAGCAAGGAGGCCAGTGGGAGATGAGAGAGATGTGGTTTTGATAGCTACTGGCAAATAGTTGATAGAGAATTCTTTCTAAGTCAATACAGAGGTGTCTGTTCTTTGCTGCTCCAATAAGAAGGACCAAATCACATTTTGCCACCATTTATGGTAAATGAAAAAAAAAAACAAACAAAACCTCTACCATCTCATAGCATTTAAAATATTATTTTATATTCACATTCAACCTTTGGTTTTCAGGTGCCTTATTTGAGTTTTTGTTTAGCTGTTTTGTTTTTGATGTAGGCAATCTCAGGTAACTGAAGTTAGACTTGAACTTGCGGCATAGGCGAAGACAACCTTGAACTCCTGATCCTTCTGTCTTTTCCTCCTGAGTGTTGGGATGACAGGTGCGAGCTCCCACCATGCCTGCCTCAGACCCCGGGTACTGTGCAGTTCTAGTTATAAACTGCACAGTAGAATTCATAGAAGTTTGGTATGAATTACATTTTTGAATTTGGACCCAGATCATTAGGATAGAATCTTCCTTAGATCTCATGATGACAGATGTTTCAATGTGTATAAATAATGCAGTTCCACATACAGCAGAGCAATAAATTAATAACCTTTACTTCTAGATTAGTAAGATATAGATATGCAGTCAGAGATGACAGTTTTCTTCTAGTGACCACTTTTAGCCTCAGGCTAAGTACAGTTATTGTACTTTTGTAGCCTGGAGCCTCATGGATGCAAAAATCTTTGTAATTGTATACAAATCCTGGAAAGAATCAAGCATACTGTTTCTTTGTCTCCAGCCACAGAACATGACCTTTTGTAAATTCCATGTAGATTCTTCCCTCAGTCACTTAATAAACGGAGGCGTGTTGCTTTCCAACACATTGCCGACCTCAGTCCTCATTCTATTCGTCGTTGGTTCAGATAGATTGTGTTGATTAGAAGCATTCAATGCTCTCCCCACGCCTCACCGGAGAATACAATGCAGTCACGCCATCAGACCCTGGCAGGTCCTACCTTGATGGAATTCATTTGCTTGGGAGCTTTTACAGAGCAGCCCCACTTTAAAAAGAAAAAAAGGATCTGGCAGGAACAACTGACATCTTCTGCATGTTCTCTTGCTGCATGCTTAGCCAGTGTCCTGGGGAGAAGGATTTTAGGGACCGGAAAAGCTCTCTCTGCAGTAGTGGGGATTGTGCTATCTATGGCTGGGGTGTTAAGCACAGTTAGAGAGAAATGAGTGGGATCCAGGGCACAGAACAAACCTGGCCAGCAGGCAGCTGCATGGCTTACTGTGTGCAGTACGAACCATGCAATTCTTTGTGTGTATGTGCTTATGTGTGTTTGTGTGTCAATAGGTGCATATGTGTCTATGTGACTATTCAGACCAGAGGACAAACTTGCTGCCATTTTTTCAGGAACTGTCCATCTGTTTTACCTTTAAAGACAGACTCACTATGTAGCCCTGGCAGGCCTGGAACTCGCTGTGTAGTCTGGGTTACCTTTGAACTCACAAAGATCCTCCTGTATCTACTCCATGAACGCTGAGATTAGAGCTATGGGTCACTGAACCTGGAAAGCTTTGTCATCTTGAGGTGGAGTGTCTCACTGGCCTGGGCATCCTTAAGTAGGTTAGCTTGGCTGTTCCACAAGCCCCAGAGATTCATTAGTCTCTGCTTTCCCAGACACGGAGTTACAAGTGTGTGCTGTCATTTTTTAAATGTGGGGTTTTGTAATTGAAGATCCATCTATAACTTGCATGCAGCCTTTCTATACCCCTATAAGCAATTCACACACCCCTCCTACTTTCCCTGGTGTGCTGGTTAATTGGGCTTGTTAATTTATTGATTGAGAAAGAAGCTGAAGTCCTAATGTGGGCAGTGCCACTCTATGGGCTAGGATCCTGAACTGGAAAAAAAGGAGAAAGTGAGCTGGGCATAAGAATTCATCCCTCTTAGGGTTCTTTTTGTTCCTTAGTTTCTCTGGGGTGGCAAACTATAGGCTCATTATCCTTTGCTTGACAGCTAGTATCTGCTTAAGAGTGAGTACATACCATGTTCATCTATCTGGGTTACCTCAGTCAGGAGGCTTTTTCTAGTTCTATCCATTTGCATGCAAATTTCAAGACGTCATTTTTTTTCCCATTGAGTAGTACTCCATTGTGTAAATGTACCACATATTCTTTATCCATTTTTTGGTTAAGGGATATCTAGCCTGTTTCCAGGTTCTGGCTATTACAAATAATACTGCTATGAACATAGTTGAACAAATGTCCTTATACTATAATGGGACATCTTTTGGGTGTATGCCCAGGAGTGGTATTGCTGGGTCCTGAGGTAGGTTGATTCCCAATTTTCTGAGAAAGCACCACACTGGTTTCCAAAGTGGCTGTACAAGTTTGCACTTTCACCATTAATGGAGGAGTGTTCCCCTTACTCTGCATCCTTAATCACTTTTTTATCTTAGTCATTCTGACTGGTGTAAGATGGTATCTCAGAGTTGTTTTGATTTGCATTTCCCTGATGGCTAAGGATATTGAATGTTTCCTTAAGTGTCTTTTGGTGATTTGAGATTTTTCTGTTGAGAATTCTCTGTTTAGATCTGTACCCTACTTTTTATTTGGATCATTTGGTATTTTGATGTCTAATTTCTTGAGTTCTTTTTATATTTAAGAGAACAGTCCTCTGTTTCAAGTGAGGTTGGTGAAGATCTTTTTCAATTCAGTAGGCTGACTTTTTGTCTTATTGATTGTGTCCTTCGCTTTACAGAAGCTTCTCAGTTTCCGGAGGTCTCATTTATCTATTGTTGCTCTCAGTGTCTGTGCTACTGATCTTACATTTAGGAAGTGGTCTCCTGTGCCCATGCATTGAAGGCTGCTTTCTAGATATAGATCCCCCTGGGGAGGGGAAATAAACAAGATCTCCTGAGAAAATTAGGAGAATGGGGGTGGAGGGAGAGGCAGGGTGGAAGGGGAGGAAGAGGGGACGGGGGGGGGGGCTGGGAGGAGAACTTGAGGGAACAAGATGGTCAAGATGGGGGAAAGACAGAGGTGGAGAGCAAGGAAAGAGATACTTTGATTGAGGGGACCATTATGGGGCTAGCAAAAATCCTGGCACTAGAGAAATTACCAGGAACCCACAAGAATAATCTCACCTAAGACCCTAAGCAATAGTGGAGAGGGTGCCTGAACTGGCTTTGCCCTGTAGTCAGATTGATGACTACCTTAAATGTCACCATAGAACCTTCATCTAGCATCATATGGAAGCAGATAAAGAGATCCACAGTGGAGCACCACATTTTGTTCCCAAAGTTCAGCTGAAAAGTGGGAGGAGTGAGAATATGAGCAAAGAGGTCAAGATCACAACGGGAACACCCACTGAAAAAGCTTACCCGAACTAATGGAAGCCCACCAACTCTGACCTGACAGCGAGGGTACCAGCGTAGGACCAAACTCGGCCCTCTGAATGTGAGAGACAATTGTATGGCTGGGTCAGACTATGGGCTACTGGCAGTGAGACCAGGATTTAATCCCTCCTGCTCTTTGGATCCCATTCCCTTTGGAGGGATACCTTGCTCACTCTAGATCTAGTGGGGAAGGAGTGGGGACTGGGATTGGTATGTAAAATGAGAAAAGATTTTTTTAAATAAATAAATAAATAAATAAATAAATAAGAATTAATCCTTCATTGCTTTCCAACTGTAGACACAATGTGACCAGTCATGCTGAACCTGCTGCCACACCTTCCCCACTGAGGTGAGTTGCATCCTCTTTAACTGCAAGTCAAATACACCATTTCTTGAGTTGCATTGGGCCAGTATATTGTCATAGCAACTAGTGCATCTGAGGAACCAGTAGCCAGGGGCTGCCCCCCCCCGGTGTTTTTCTCAGAGGTGACACACCACTGTGACTCTCCCTCACCCCATCTGTGAGAACTTAGGAAAAACCTCTATAACACAAGACACCCTGGAGTCTAGTCAAAAGCTGGGCTTCCACAGCTCTTCTTCCCAGAGAAAGGCAGAGGATTTAACTCAGGATTTGAGACCTCAAAGTCTAAGGAGGTTGAAATTTAGAGAGGGCTCTGGGCCTCCAAGAGTGTTTCCACACCTCAGAGGATTCTGGGAAATATGCTCTTCCAAGTGACAGTGCTACACTAAGACTGGCTTAGCCCAGGCTAGCCTCCCTCCCTCTGACTGCTACACTAAGACTGGCCTAGCCCAGGCTTTGAATGTTTGAAAAGAAATCCTGAGGAATGTCAGTTGCTATTCCTAAACTACCTGCTTTTCTATTCCAGGTGGGTTTTTTTTTTAATAGAACTGGAATTGCAGACAGTTGTCAGTTGCAATGTGGGTGCTAGGAATTGAACCCGGGACCTCTGGAAGAGCAGTCAGTTCTCTTAACCACTGAGCCATCTCTTCAGCCCTTCTTTTCCAGGTGTTGACAATCCAAAAGGGCCCCATCCCAGGAAGGTGTTTAGATCCGCTTTCAAATGCCTCAGTTCAAGAAGACTGACAGATGTGTTTGATTCACTGTGCATGACTCCCCAGATAGGCAGGACCAGGAACCCACATTCCCCTCCATAGCTTCTTTCTCTTTCTATCTGGTTATGCTTGTGTGTGTGTGTGTGTGTGTGTGTGTGTGTGTGTGTTGTATACATGTATGTGCATGTAGGTGGACATTCCCACATTTGTGTGTGCATGCGGTGGCCAGAGGTTGACATCAGAATATTATTATTAATGGAATTCACCATTTCAGCTGGCTGACAGGTCAGTAAGCCCCTAGGGTCTTCCTGTCTCTACTCCATAGCACCGGGGTTCATTGCACGCTGCTGCCATGCCTGGCTTTTTATGTGAGTGCTGGGATCCAAGCTCAAGTCCTTTGCCAACTGAGTCATGTCCTCACCCTTTCATTTGCTAAAATCTCTTCTGTCTTGGTGACTCCCATGGAGCGAGTGATATGGGATGAAGAAGGCAGACTAAAGCGGGGTTCCGTGGGGAGAGCTGCATGGGACCGAGATGACCACGGTAAACTTGTAACCACGCTCCCCTGCTGAACTCGTTCTTTTAATTCCAGTGTAATAAAGCCCCCATCACCATAGATAAGTTAAGAGGGCACATTTGTGAATCATACACATTTTAAAGCGGGGAGGGTCACAGCTGGTGTGTCTGGTGTAATATGGAGAAGGCCTTAGAGAGGTCCTTGCTTTGGTTTGAGTCTTATGTATTCCCTGCATGCTTATGTGTTGAGTGCCTGCTTTCTAGGTAATAGACTGTGGTCCTTTAAGGCCATGAAGTCTGCCTGGAGGGAAGAGGGCATGGGGGACTGTCCTTTGAAGGTCATAGCCCTGCTGTTGAACCTGGCTGGCTCTCTGCTTCCTGGACCGGCATGTGAGGAGCCGCTTCCAGGAATTCTTAGCACCATGAATTCTACAGTGCTCTCCACTGTCACAGATTGACACCTTGCAGAATAATGTTCAGAGGCAAATTTTCTCTCCTATGATTCTGTCAGGCTGATGAGAAAAGTAGCCTGGACAACCTCCCTGTACATGAATGCTAAGTCCCCGAGGGCTTTAAAGGAAAACAGTCTTCAAAATCACTTCCGGGAGAGGATATTTCTGTGGGTGAGGAGATGGTAAGTGGAGCTTGGTTAAGGAGTTTAAGCCCTGGGTATTCAGTGTGCACACTCCCAAATCCACAGGTTCCAGGAATTTCCTCTCCCTAAGATCCATGTGCCAAAACACAGGTCTGAAGCCACAGTGTCCTAGAGAATCTTGCTTCACCACTTCAGGCTACTCATGCTCAGGCCATCAAATTCTACTCTGTCTGCAGAGTACTGGGATACGTGGCTTTTCCTCTTGTCTCCTTGTGGGCTAGCGACAGATTATTGTTCCAATATCATAGTAATCACATTCTGCCACTGCTTGTGGCAAAAATATGAGATTGTCACAGATGAGAAGATGACCAAATCCTACGCATGGAGGCTGACTTACTAAGTTTGTGAGAGCTAAGTGTCCTTGGTTCTACTGGAGTCTGCTCCCTCGGGGCAGTGTCTCCATTTCACATGAAGGAATGGCCAGCAGACAATTCCTGCACATGCTCATTTCCTTTATGTGTGGGTATGCAGACAGTCTGCCTCAGTTCCTGCTGATTCTCTGATGGAGGAGAAAAGGAAAAGGTCACCACTATCGGGCTGCCGGGTGCTATGCTTTACTGAGACAAATGCTTCTTACGGGGATGATGTCATTCCCCAGCATTTATAATTTTCCCATTTTAAGAAATTAAAGTTCAGAAACTTTCATTTGCCCAGAGCCACAGATCAGGAAGTGGGGGAAGTGACATTTAAACTCTAGGCTGTCTTTGTGGCAGATCAGAACCATTTCCCGGTACTCTGAAGGGCTTTCCCATGCCCCGCTGGTGGCTGGGTTTTAGCGACGGATAATATTTATGAAGCCTTTGCCATCTACATACATCGTGTATTCCGTGCCTTCTCAGTGATCCCAATGGATGAAGAGTCCTCAGCTACTCTGCTGACTCAGTATTTAGCAGATGAGAAGGAGCCATGAGGACCTCGCTGGAGTGATGTCCCTTATAAGAGAACATAATAGAATTTGCAGTCAGCCACCACCATGCTGTATAGAATACCTCCTTCGTTCCTTCGTTCCTTCGTTCCTTCGTTCCTTCGTTCCTTCGTTCCTTCCTTCCTTCGTTCCTTCGTTCCTTCGTTCCTTCCTCCCTCCCTCCCTCCCTCCCTCCCTCCCT
>NW_004949108.1:842861-897270 GCF_000317375.1 Microtus ochrogaster | reverse complement strand
TCCCTCCCTCCCTCCTTCCCTCCTTCTTTCCTTCCTTCCTTCCTTCCTTCCTTCCTTCCTTCCTTCCTTCCTTCCTTCCAGTTTTGACTCAAGTCTTTTCAGTCTGCTTATAAGTCTCATCTCCACTGATAAAGTAAAACAATTATCCAGATTGTTTTTGCCCCAGATTTTCAATAATTCATGCATTCCCCTCCTTAATATGTTACTGAGGAGAACACATTTGCCATGTGGAAAATGAAGTACGAGTCTATTCTTTTAAAACATGGGCAGCCATGAGCAAACTCTACCTCCTCTTTTCCTGTGCTCATCTGTGCAAGACCTGGGGGCAGCGAGGTCGTCTTTATAGAACCCGTTTGTAAACCTTGTCTCCCATCCCTGCTGGCAGTCCCTCCAATTTCCATGAACCTTCTTTCTTTCTCTCTGTCATTCCTCCCGTCAGTCAGAGGGCCACAGTACTGATTGCTTGGGAGCCTCGCGTGGAAGGATCCTCACTGTGTGTAATTTACAGGCAGAGGCGCTGTGAATGGCTCGCTGATTTAATTAAAGGATGTAGAAGCGGGTGTGTGGCTGACGGCTGATGGACGCCTCTGCCGTGGACCCTTGCTTGGTCTGCTGGGCTCATCTGCAACAAGTCTCGGGTGGGGACTCTGATGTGACCACAGTCAACAGTCTGCTCTGACTGCCTGGGTCAATAAGCAGGGGATCCGGATGAAGACTTGTGCCCATACAGCACAATCACTGTCCGTCTTTCCTTATTCTTTTCCTCCCTACTCTTTTCAGTCTTTTAAGACCACTCCTTGGTGGGAATACTGGGGTGGAGAGGAGGGGTGGAACCTTTTCTTTCCCTGGATGAGTTCTCAGTAGGCAGTTTCTAAACTAGCGGCCCTGTTGCACGTCTAAGCAGGGTGTGAGAACCCACGTAACCTTCCAAGCAGAGTGACTGACCATTTGGTATGGGAAATGCATTTCTAGAGACCTAACAAACGATGCTCAGGACATCTGGTCCAGCAAGTCAGATGCAAGGGTGTAATTTCTTTCTGCCTCTGCTTGCCCTCTGCCTGGGTGGGTCTACACAACGGAGACAATAATTTCAGGTAGTGGAAATAGAAGGAAATGCCAATCTCACTCCATTCTGGAAACCATAGAAGAGTCTCTCACCAGCCACACCGTTTTCTAGCCTCTCCGGTCTGTGCATCTGATTAGGACCACACTGGAACCCAGGGCTGCAGACAGTTCTCTATCGTGTTTGGTCGGCGATCTCAACTAAGGGACGTCTTAGTGGTGACTGTATGGGGAGGAGAGCCTACAAATCAATGGTTATGGAAATGGACCCCGTGGCTCATGGGTCAAAGTGTCATGAGCCAAGGATAAGCACCCGAATGAATCAGTAGAAGAACTTTCCAGTGACGTTGTGATATTGTCCTAGTTCCCATGGTGCTTTCTCTGGCAGAATTCAGGGAGCATCCTTCTCTGCTTGCCTTTCTTCTGTCGCCAACTTAAACTGGGTAAGGGAGGGTGTGAACTCCCCGAACTCCCCCCTTTGCTCAGGGACAGCATCTGTCGAAGCTGCCTTGTCGTTTCAATAATGCTCAAAAGGTTTCTCCCCATCCCCAAGTAGAAATGTATAATCCAAAAGGAAAATGGAACAAACACCCAATGTCTGTCACCTACTACACAGGGAGCTAAGACCCTCTGGGTGTGTGTGTGTGTGTGTGTGTGTGTGTGTGTGTGTGTGTGTGTGTGTGTGTGTATTTAATATGTTTAAAAGATTTCCTTGTATTTTATGTGTTTGGGTGTTTTGCTTGCATACATACATGTGCGCTGTGCTTGTGCCTAGTTCTGTGGAGGACAGAAGAGGGCTTAGAACCCTCTGTAACTGGAGTTATGTACAGCTGTGAGCCACCATGTGGGCACTGGGAGACAAAAGGGTTCTCTGCAAGAATAGCAAGTCTTCTCTACCACTGAGCTTTTTTTTTTTTTTTTCTAGAATGGCAACCCTACTTTTTGAGTTAAGCTGTCTTTTGGAGAGCCTTTTGTCTTTTGCCTAGAGCTCACTCATTGGCTAGGCTGATTGGCTAGAGAGTACTGGGGGATAGGTCTCCCCATCTCTGCTCTCCCAGCACTTGGGTGACAGACACATGACACCATGCCTGGATTTTATGTGTGGGTGTCTGAGATGATCTCAGGCCCTCACAAGCCTGCAGAAGGCACATTACCTGTTCAGTCGTCTTCCAAACCTCTGAGGTTTAAATTCGAATTTGACGTTTGGGGGTTTTATTTGCCTGCCTAACTCCATAGTCTATTCTTAGACATCACACTCGAATATGTCAGTGATTAACGGTATGACGAGCATCCTTTTAAAGGGTTAAGAGTCATCCTCACTGTGATCAGCTGTCAGACCTCCTGCACTTCTCAGGACAGGAAGGACCGTAGCCATGCGAGCTTCCTACAGGAGAGTCACATCCCATATTGCTTCCACTGTTAAAAATGGAAGCAAAGCCCTCCTGGTCTCTTCTCCCCCTGTTTAATTATCCTGGTTGAATATGAATGTGTTGTCGGAGTACACAATCTCTGGGCTCATATTTCTCAGCTTGGTCCTTCCGGTAGGCATTTTTTCTGCCCCTAAGTAACTCTTGCACACTTCAGTGCTTCAGAAATAGCCTTCTCCGAGCTAATGACATAAAAATAGGGAGTAATGCATACTCAATTGTACATAATAGGGCTGTAATTCTACGTGGGATGCCTGAGCGCTCTGCTAATGCCATGAGAAGCTCAATGTGGAACTTCACACAGGGAGAGATGAGCTGCCCTTCCTGCAGGATGAAGCGAGCAAAAGACCCCCTATGGAAAGATGCAGGAGGGGAAACAGGGGCCACTGGAGGGCTGACTGCTCCTTTAGGGTGTCCTGTTCCTAATGTAGTCTTTCCTTACTGTTACTGTCTCCTCCTTTTAAGAGATACGACTCCAGACCCAGGGAGATGGCTGAGTCAGCCCAGAGCCTGCTAGAGAAGTGTGAGGACTTGAACTTGGAGCTGTCGTATGCACCTGCTATTCAGGAGCTGGGGAGGAAGAGACAGAAGAAAGTGTTCATCCTCCAGCAGGATAGCCCCTCTCTGCTGTGGAATAATCCCTCTGTACACTGTGAATTTGTATTACACCCACTGGTTAATAAAACACTGCCTGGCATTTAGCTGGACAGGAAGAGGTTTGTGGGAAAGTCAGACTAGGGGAATTCTGGGAAGAAGAAGGGCAAGTGTCAGACAGTCACTGGCAGATGCAAGGGGAGCAAGATGGGCATGCCACAACTGAGAAAAAGTATCAAGCCATGTGGCAAAACATAGACAAGAAATGTGGGTTAATTTGAATATAAGAGTTAGCTAGTAACAAGCCTGAGCTATTGATTGAGCATTTACAATTAATAATAAGTCACTGTGTTGGTTGTTTGGGAACTGGCGACAGGACAGAAAAGTCCACCAACACCTCTCAGTCAGCCTCCTGAACCCATATGTTCTAGTACCTCCGTAAGACTCTAAGGCCACTAACAATGTGTTATTAGTGAAGGGTTGCATTCCAATGCCTGGCAGAAGGGTGGGAACTCAGGTAAGGATCCAGTAGTCTCCCCCATCCACTGCTTCTATCAAGACATGACAATGTCAACAGTCTTGTCTGTACTGTACTGCAGCAGGTAGAGCTGTACTGTAGCTCAGGTACAGATGAACTAGCAAAGATGGCTGCTTTTCACCCAGAAGAGAATACCACTCTCTAACAGGTGAGAAACATGCAGACCCTTGATGAGGGACTCAGTAGAAAGCAGTCACAAGACATCTACGCTGGAAGGTAAGGCAGGTCCTGGTCACCGGCACTCTCTCTATTGTCTCCAATTTATAAAGTCTGCTCAACTCTAGGATCCCATTGGTTCTTATAAAAACCTGTGTACTTTAGTAATAGCCCCCAAGGGCACAGAATCTTGACCAATACTTCTCAACTCGGGCTCTAAGAACATCTAGACTCCAGTAAGGCTTTGGGAAAGTGTCCCGAGGAAGGTTAACTGACAGTCGAGTCCCGAGCTGGCAGTGGTTCAGACACGTGACTCTTCCCGTGTAAGGGGTTTGTTACTAGGACCAGTTCTTCCCCGCCACCCCCAGCCCCAGGCTCTAGATCTCATTCAGTTCTTGAAGTGATACGAATCTTTCCTTCCCTGGTCTCTCCAAAGAGGTGATGGAGGAAGAGATTAGATAACAAGGTTCTCCAAGCTGTCCCCAGTGTAGCACATGGTAAGGTCAATATTCTTTTCATGCTGGTTCTTAGAACTTTAGAGTCTGCACCCTGGGTTCCCACGGGAAGCACGGCCTTTGTCTTTCCCGCTCTCGCGGTTGTGTTGGGGGAGTCTGTGAGGACAGTTTCTTTCTTCTGTCATTTGCTAACATTTCAAGCTGTGCCGATCAGTCCCCTGGGTGGAAATTTGAGCAGATGGAGCAGAATAAGATGTGTGTGCGGGAGGGCTGCCGGGAGCGCACCTGTGAGGGAGAGAGCTCTTGTGCCAGCTTGTTCTTCTGCATTCCTACCTGTGTGACTTGGACTGGGTGATTCAAGCCACTTTTCCCATATGCAAAATGAAAATGTAAAAATATCGACTGCCGTGAATTGCAGTGTAGATCTTAGACCACGTAAAAGGCTGAGCCAGGAGCTACAGGGCTGCTGAGTCGATGGCCTCCCATCTCCCGCCCTTTATCTCGTGACTCTTGACTGGGCTGCCCCGCCCCCTTGCCTGCTGTCTGTTTGGGGTTTGTTTCATGTAGTTGAGAACTACCAGCAGCGAACACTTAACACTTCATTCTTTTTTTGTTTGGTTTTGTTTGTTTCTCAAGACAGGGTTTTTCTGTAGCTTTAGAACCTATCCTGGAACTAGCTCTTGTAGACCAGGCTCACTTCGAACTCACAGAGATCCGCCTGCCTCTGCCTCCCCAGTGCCAGGATTAAAGGCGGCGCCACCACTGTCTTCATTCTTATAAGACTCAACTGTTCTTAAGCCGATGTGCTCTTTTCTTGCAGGTGTTATTTAGCAAGGCCTCTCTCTTTTGTTTACTTAACTTGGTTCCCTTAGCTATTCATTCAAAAAGATAGTTTATGACCTAGGACCTCTCTGTGTCTGCCCCTCCTTGTTCGTAATTTATGGGGCGACATCTCCTGATGTGTCCATGTGGCGACTTTTCACTGTGTGTCTTGAGATGTGCCCGTGTATGCATACGGAGGCCAGAGGACAACCTTGGGTGTCCTTTCTCGGTTGTCATTGCCTATGTATTTTTAGAAGGATCTTCCACTGGCACGTGCAGTTTGCCAGTTAGGCTGGATGGACTGGTCAGGGACTCCCATGTCTCTCTTCTCTCCACCATCCCATTACTGGGATTAAAAGTAGGCACCACTACCACAGCCATTTTACATGGGTTCTGGGGATCAAATTCAGTATCTCACACTTGCTTGGCAAGCACTTCACTGGCTGAGATGTTTTCCTAACTGGGGACTTTTTTTTCTGCTCACGTGGATGAGGGAAATGCTCGAAGCCTGGTAGTTAGTGAGCCCTCAAGGTTACAGAGTGAGAAAGGCTGGTCAGGAAGACCCTTGACTCTGTGACCCTTCCTTTCCTTCAGACTTGCTAAATCTAGGGCCTGGTGTATCAGGAGAACATAGCAGCTAAGTGTTCACTAAAAGCTCCTGCCCCCCAAGGAGTTTTCATTATAATGATTTACAGTGTGATTGTCTCTATAAATAATCAATGACCACCAAATGATGTTTGTGAAATGCCCAACCCCATGGTGATTCCTTCTTTTATGGTGAAGAAAATGCCACGGATTGTTTTATTTGCTTTTCTAAATGAAAAGCGTGGGTTGGGCTCTTATGGAGTGTATAAAATTAGGCTCACAGGAAAATGGACTTCCATTTGAAAAAAAAAAATCTGACCCCTAGAATGCAGTAGCCCATGGGGAGTTAATGGGAAGTAGGCTGAACCATTGGCCCAGGAGGCTAACTTAAGGAGCTTTTAAAACAGGTCTGGGTGGGGTGGAGGTGTGTGTGTGTGTATTTGTTTTGGGTACATGTTGAAACTATCTGCTATCAATCAAGGAACAATCTTGGACCCAAAGACAAGAAAGCAAACTTTGGGATATGGACACATATTATAAGAGATAATAAACAAAGGAGCGATCTCTGACTCAGTCTTCAGGATGCTGAAGTTGCTGCTATCCACAGGGGTTGCCCCTTAAGTCAGACATATTCTGAAGGGCATCGGGAGGGTCAAGGAGACCTGAGGCCCATGGGGTCTGATGTCCTCATCAAGTACTTTCCCTGGCTGAGACTGCCTGGGCTGTGACTCTTCAGTAGTAAGGGTACCCACAGGTCATGCAGAGAACTTTAAGTTCTGTTAAGTGCCTTTGGTTTGCTTGTGTTCCTCTAAGAAACCTCAATAAATCCATTGGTTCACTAAGATGAATTTCTT
Organism: Microtus ochrogaster; assembly: GCF_000317375.1. Lineage (NCBI taxonomy): Eukaryota > Metazoa > Chordata > Mammalia > Rodentia > Cricetidae > Microtus > Microtus ochrogaster. The sequence continues at coordinate 890,777 of NW_004949108.1, read as the reverse complement.
TAGTCTTGGCTGCTGTCTGGGGTGAATGTTTCTTTACATCTCCTCGGGGAAAAGCCACAGAACATGGTCTTTCTTGAATACAGGTTACACAGAGGTCATCTTGGAATTTGACAGTGGTCCCCAGGTACAAACTGTGGGTGATCTGGCTGGGTGTGTGGGAAGCATACTCCACACATGACACCAGTCAGAGAAAGTCCTAAAGGGTCCCAGGACAAATTGCTTTCTCTCTGGGAATCTCTGGAAGTGTGCTGCCAATAAGTGTCACCGAATTTACCTCTTTAGGGAGCTGGGAGCATCTCCTAGGATATACCCAACTCCTGGTCTGCTACACCAGAGAGAGGGGCTAGCATGGTGCCACAACCATTGTCTTCCCTTCCCACATGAACTCTCGATGCACACAGAGAAGACACAAGGAGAGGGAGATACCAGTAAGATACTTGTGTGTCTCATCTCAGTCTGCCCTCCTAAGCGGCCCAGGTGACGGTCATGTGCTAGGTACACATGCAGGAGCTTAGCTATAACTGTAGCCCTACCATTCATGAGTCATGTTCTGTACTCTCGACTGGCTACAGGCAAGATTCAGGCCAAGTTCTACATGTACATTTGAGACTGGTTTACTGAGGGAGGTGAGCAGGACAGCATGGTGCTGTGGCCCTGGTTCCTCTAGGATCCCACTTCAAAGGAAGAAGTGCTGGGCCAGGACTCTGCTGGATGTGAAGTGTGTGTGTGTTTACTGTGTATATGGACACTCTGTGTATTGCATAGGTTTGGTATAGGTAGGTGTACATGATGTGTGTGTTCTGTGTTCAACTAAATGTATGTATTCTGTGTTTGTTACTTGTATAAGTTTACTATATGCATTTGTACGCTGTGTGTCTTAATATTCTGTATGTGTGTGTATTGCTTATCCATGCATATTTTGGAGTTATATGTATGTACATGTGTATATTGTACATTTGTGTTTGTATATGTGTGCACGATGCCCCGGTATGTGTCCTGCACCAGCCTCCGGTTCTCAGTTCTAAAAGTGATTACTAAAGTAGCTGTATCAGAGTGAGTCAATGAGCTTGACTCTTTCTTTAAGCCATCATCAGAGGAGGGAGGCAATGTGTGTGCCTGTGCAGGTGACAGAATGTAGTCTTGCCTGTCATGGGCACGCCTCTGCACCTTGTCATGGTTCGTACACTGCTGTGCAGGAGCTTCTGCGTTGTTCTAGTCTGTCAGTGTGTGAAGAACTGGAAACTAAGAGTCAGTCTAACCTCCCCAAGTGCCCCCGGCCAGTGCCCGCTGCCATGTGAGGTGATGCCAGACTGGCCAGCAGCCAGGCAAAACATCTGCTTCAGGGGAGGGGAAACACGGATACTCGGGAGTCCGCCAGGGCAGGTGCTGGAAGCAGCTGTTTCTGGGTGTTGCTGCCTCCTTGCCTCCCTTTTAGCAACCCAGGGGGTGTCTGCCTCCAGCTAAAGCTACCACTGACGGGGGCCACCCAACTAGTGTTGGCAGCAGGAGTCAATACCAGGACTGCTGTCTGCAAAGCCACTGGATGATGCCTCCTGATAGTCATTCCACCCCTGGGTGATGATGGGTAACCGTGCCCAGCCAAGTACCAACTGCTCACAGCAAGGAGGAGGTTGGAAGGGTAGTCCAGTGGCCCAGCTGCCTTTCATCTTGTTAGGATTATCTGGTGGATGGCTCTTACCTGATAGGTGGTGACAATTTGTGGCTTTTGTATGAATTCTTTCTGGGGAGCAAGAACAGGACAGACACCCTGCAGGAGAGCAGGGCCGAGTGATGTCACAATAGCCACAAAAGTTGCATAAACTTCTGTGGGGTCCTGGACAGTTCAGGCTGTCTGAACTCTGTGTACAAAATGAAGTCCCCAACGTCTTGTTCGTGAACTGGTGGAAAGATGAATTGCAATGAAGCCTTCAAAAGCACCTGAGAGAGCAGGGGCAGAGTCTCTGCTTCCCTGGTGCAGAGCCGTCTTCCTCTCTGTCCTTCTGCTCTTGGCATGGATGTCACTTTCTCTAATAATCCTTTCCTGTCTCCTTGTGTCTGCTTGAGGCCCTGGAAGAAACAAGAGATGCTTTGAGTTGAGAGTGATGGAAGAGACAGGGAAGAGGAGGGTTGAAGTGTACAGTCAGTTCTTACGCGCCAGCACACCCACCATGAACACTGGACCCTCAGGGTTCATGGGGAAAGTGGAACCCAAATCACAATGGCCTGAAGCCTTCCCAGGCTCCTTAAAATAGCAGCCTAATAAAAAACAGCACACAGTGGCACCTGCCAAGTGCTGAATGCATAAGTGCTACAGAAAACATGTCACTCAACCTGGAGAAAGGCCTGAGCTTCCCTTAAGGAAGGGGAGGGTTGAGAGTGAACAATAATAAGGTGTGTGTGTGTGTGTGTGTGTGTGTGTGTCTGTGTTTCTATGTATGCATTGTGTCTCTGTGTGTGTCTGTATGTATGTCTCTGTGTGTGTGTTTGTGTGTCTGTGCATGTGTGTCTGTGTGTGTCTCTGTGTGTGTCTCTATGTCTGTGTGTGTGTCTGTATGTGTGTGTCTGTATGTATGTGTCTGTGTGTGTATGTCTCTGTGTGTATATCTCTGTGTGTGTCTGTGTGTGTTTGTGTGTGTGGCTGTGTGTGTTTGTGTGTGTGTCTGTGTGTATCTGTGTGTGTGTGTCTGTATTATGTGTCTGTGTGTGTGTCTGTGTGTGAAGATAGTGCTGTGATTTGAATGCACGTGTTTTCTCAAAGCTCAAATCTTTGTGTGATGATATGAGGGAGTAGAACCTCAGGTAGAAGATCACGTGACTCTGATCCCAGTCAAAGGACTAGTGGCCTGATAAGAGAGGACCCAGGAAACCTGTCCCCCACTGCTGCTCTGTAAGGGTACCTAGAATGCAGCATTTATAAAGGACAGAACTTCACCAGACATCCTTTCTGCTGCTGTCTCAATTTTGAATTTGTCATTCTCAAGAACAGTGAGTAACAAACACTTAACATTCATAAGATCTCCGGTTTAAAATATTTCTTTGATAAAGCAGCATCAACGGGATGATCTGGAATAGGAGGACATCCTAATGCAGGAAGGTGTCTCTGAACACAGTGCGGGAGACAGGAATGCTTCTGAGTATGTTTGGATGTGTGTGTGTGTGTGTGTGTGTGTGTGTATGTGTGCGTGCATGTGTACTCCTAACTATGGATCATCACAGTCTCAGTGACAAGCTGTACATCCACTTACCATCTTCTAGAACTGAATTCACACACAGGCAAACTCCAAACTTGTATTCTAAAAGTTTTCCCAAAGATATTGACTTGTGTGAAATAAATGTGAAAGCCAGAATAGGCTTTTGTCAGAGCTTGAACCTGCCTTGGACTCTGTCTCCCACTGGCATCAGACAGACAGCCCGCTGGAGAGATGACTCCGGCTGCCCCTGGACAAGGCATCTGTGGTAGCTCCACATGTCTCCCTGTGTCTTCTCTGTCCCAGAGTAGCTTAATCTGTATTTGCTAAAGTGTATTTGTAGATTGCTTTATCTACTGTTAATTTTCCAGTCCTTCACAATGGGCATGCCTCTGAAAAGTGCTGCAAAAACCATGACTTGATATTGATATGAAAATTACACACAAGGCAACAGAAAGGAATGAGCCCAGCATCTTCACAACCTGCTCCTGGCAGAGGTGTTCTCTATCAGCCACAAGCCAGTTAAAACCATGACTGTCAGAACAACCTGATCAGGTCCACTTTCAGTACCAACTACTCTCTTAGTTTGAGTTACTGTTCCTATGGTGAAACCCCATGACTACAAGCAGGTTAGGGAGGAAAGGGTTTACTTAGCTTCTAATTATGCGTCCATAGTTCATTTCTGAAGGAAGTCAGAGCAAGGACTTGAACAGGGCAGGAACCTGGAGGCAAGAGCTGATGCAGAGGCTATGGAGGGATGCTGCTTATTGGCTTGCTCAACCTGCTTTCTTATAGAACCCAGGACCACCAGCCCAGGGATGATCCAACCCACAGTGGGCTTGGTCCTCTGGTGCCCAAATGTTTGACAAGATTTTCTACATAAAGTCTGAGAAAACTTAAGAAAAAAAGAGAAAGGATTGTAGGCAGACAAGAACAGAGTCAAGCACAGCTTCTTGGTAGCTGTCTTTTCTCCAGTAGGCTCTGTTTACTGGCAGCAAGCAGAGGCAGGACTCTTTTAAGACAGGCTTCCTGACTCAGCATTAGCAACAAAAGCCTCACAGTTCTTTTAAGAGGCCCTACCACCAAACACTTAAATAGTGTTAATGAGCAGCAGGCAGCATGCTTCTTGGTAGTAGCATGGACCTAGAAACTCTGCAGAGTTGTGGTAACAAACATGGCTCCTGCCAGTACCTCAGTCATGAAGCTAGACTCTCAGGAATCCAAGGAGTGGGACGGATCCAGCTTCTAAAGTTGAGACTTTAATCCTAGTCATGTCGCTTAGCAGATAAACTCAGTGGTCAGAAAAAGATGGAGATATACAGTAAAGACAGATTCAGATAAAAAAAATAACTCTAAATGTTTTGCAGTGTGTTTAAAAATATACATAGGCTTGGGAGAGAAAACAGAGAAAATCAGAAAGAAAGAAAGAAAGAAAGAAAAAAAGAAAGAAAGAAAGAAAGAAAGAATAGTTGGGTGTCGTGCATGACTTTAACCCCAGCACTTGAGAGGCAGAGGCAGGTGGATATCTCTGTGAGTTCAAGGCCAGCCTGGTCTATAAAGTGAGTTCCAGGACAACTAAGGATACAGGAGAAACCTTGTCTCAAAAAAATAAAATAAAAATAAAATAAAAAGAAAAAGAGTAAAAAAAGGCACATAAATATGGAAAATACACAGAGAATATGAATACTGTGTGTTATTGTGTTGCCTTTGAATTGTTTGAGTGCTGAGGAAAAAGCAACAGCTGTCAAAAGTCATTTCATTATAAATGCTGCTGGATTAATCCAACCTATATATTTTGAAAATGCCTTGACTTCAAAATTTAAGTCAAAAGATATGTTACTTTGGAGAAGAAGTTTTGCTTTGGTTTCCACAGGAAATGAGAGGCTGTGGATTCATTTTAGGTTAAGAAAAATAAGGTTTGATTGAGGAAGACCCCCTGAAACATCTTCAATGGGAATAGATTGCCCAGATGATCCAACATTTCAGAGTACCTCTGTTGCAGTTTCTTCTGAGTTCTGCATCCAGAAAAGTTTCAAGGCTGCTGGCTGAAATGATACAGCCTTACAGAATACTCTAGTCAGGGCTTGACCATAATCCTAATTTTTGGAGGGTCTTCATAAGATTATCAGTGTCCCCAATCAGCAGGAAGTGGCCTAGAAAACTACATCCATATTCCAAAAAAATGGATTATAGGTGTTTGTCTTTGTTTAGAGTGTTGGTTACAAGTTGTTATGAATAATGGTCAGGAAAAAGTTAAACAAAGGAGAATAGATTCAGGGTTTTGTTTTGAAAAGGAAAAAAAAAGGGGAACGGCTGTGGGATAATGCTTTTATACACTGTAAAGATCTGGCCAGTAGCCAGACAGGAAGTATAGGTGGAACAACCAGACTAAGAATTCTGGGAAGAGGAAAGACAGAGAGTCAGTCATCAGCCAGACAGACACAGAGGAAACAAGATGAGAATGCCTTACTGAGAAAGGGTACCAAGTTACATGGCTGAACATAGACAAGAATTATGGGTGAATTTAAGTCCTAAGAGATAGTTAATAATAAGCCTGATGTAAGAGGCCAAACAATTTATAATTAATATATGCCTCTGTGTGTTTCTTTGAGATTGAATAATTGTGGAATCGAATCAGGTGGGACAGGAACTTCAGTCTACAGCCCTCCCCCGTCACTCACTAATTAAGAAAATGCCCTACAGCTGGACACGAGGCAGGCATTTTCTCAATCGAGGTTCCTTTTCAGATGACTTTAGCTTGTATTAAGATGGTATAAAACTTGTTTGTTTTTTTTCCGACAGGGTTTCTCTGTAGCTTTGGAGCCTGTCCTGGAACTCAATTAGGTAGACCAGGCTGGCTTCAAACTCACAGAGATCTACCTGTCTCTGCCTCCCGAGTGCTGGGATTAAAGGTATGCACCACCCCTGCCCGGCTTTTTTTTAAAAAATTAATTTATTTATTTAGAAGAAGAACCCCTCACCCTCAAAAAAGATGATCTAAAACTAGGCAGGACCAGGACCCCTCACAGGTTCAGTTGCCCTCAGACCCCAGGACCTCCCTTGACATCAAGATGGCACAAAGTAGCACACACTGCAGTCAGTGTGCAGCTCTCACTCCTAGTATACAGAGCCTGTATACAGTATACAACCCCCTAGTGCAAGCCTTGGGCAGGCTGCTTACTCTGCTATCCTGTGGCTGTGACAAACACCTTGACCAAAGCAGATTGGGGAGGCAAGGGTTTATTTCAGTTGACAGGTCTCAGTCTATCATGGAGAAGGCCAAGGCAGAAAGTGAAGGAGAGGCCATGCAGGAATATTACTCCTCCTTTTGCCTGGTTTCCTTTTTCATACACAGTGTGACCACCTTTCCCATGGGCAATGCCATCCATAGAGAACTGTGCCCTCCCCATCAAGCATTAATCGATAGGGTGCCCCCTACGGGCCATCTGATGGACGCAATTCCTCAACTGAGGTCCTCTCTTGCCAAGTATAACGAGATTAGTCATCACCCTAAGACAAAGATCATACTACTAAAAGGCCTGGTTGGCGGTGGGTGGGGTAAAGCACGCTCGTGTGTGCGCGCGTGCACGCGCGCACACACACACACACATACACACACACACCCTCAATGGCTTTAATGATCTAGAAATGGATATTTTAGGTCACATTTTAATTGTTTCACAGAGTTGATGATCTTTAGCCCCTCCCCTCATGATGATTTTACATTTTATTCAGTGATTTAAAGAATATACCAAATGACCTTTTCTACAACAAGCTGCCATGCACGGTATTAAAAGGCTTCAGCAACCAACTGGTTAAAATCAGAGCCCACCTTCCCTTGCCCGAAGAACTGTTTTCTTTATGTGAGAAATCCACTCTGCACTCAAGTTGACTTGGAGAAGGGCAGGCATCGGTGTAGACTCTGGGTTTCACTGTTTGTGGAACACTTTCTGCTTTTCAATCCGGGTGTATCTGACTTTGGAAACCAATCAATTCTACACGAGTTTGGTCTTTTTGGTTTTTCAAGATAGGGTTTATCTGTGTAGCCTTAGAGCCTGCCCTGGAACTAGCTCTTGTAGACCAGGCTGGCCTCGAACTCACAAAGATCTGCCTGCTTCTGCCTCCCGAGTGCTGGGATTAAAGGTGTGCGCCACCATGACCCAGCTTTTGACAGAAGTTTTTTAAGTCTGTGTAATGTGCTCGTCAACCTTAATGAGGCATGCTTCAGGAGAAGTGCTGAGTTCTGCTTGGGGATAAAGGGGGACAGCCAAGGGGAGAGACCAGACCTCAACATCACAGCTAGGAGCTTAGAGCTATCATAACTATCAACACTGGTAGTAATGTCAACCTCCTTCTGGGTGATCGGAGACTGCAGACGGGCAAATGGAAACCCTTAAACTCATCAGCCAAGTGAGGTTTAGGTACAAGCAGGGTTTTGACCACACTTTGGCTAGCTTTAAAATCTGATGATATTTCTGCCATTTTTTTTTTCTTCCTTGTTGAGAGTAACAGGGACATCCTCTGGTGGAATTTACGTAGGTTAGGTGTGTCAACTAGACGCTGAGATCTTAGCTGTACAAATATCTATACACACACAATCATATATACACATATGCATTTGAATAGATTAATACATTAAGTAAGTATATTTAATTTTATTTTTCTTTCGACATGACCCCCAGTGTAGCTGTTGGGGGTGGACCCCCCGACATAACAAAAGCATTCCTCAGTGGTCTCTGTACTCTGCCTTTTATGGGCATGCTCAGATTTCCAAGGCAAGGTGGCTTTGAATCAGATGCAGGCCTCCTTTCATGTAGAAAACTGCTTAAAGATGTGACACTCGGGCCCTGGGAGTAGGCGGAGGGAAGGGACGGTCACTTGCCAATACTGACCATTGGGTGGCACTGTTGCTCCACGGAGTGCCTCCCTGGCCAGTCCCCAAGGGCCAGGACCCACACAAAGGTAGGGAAGGTGAGTACAGTGAAGGGTTTCTTAACAAATGTACCTCTTCTGCGCGGTTCTTTTGCGCATCTCCGCAGCCTGAGATGGTTCCTGGATTCCGGACAGAGCGTTTGTTTTGTGGTGGACTAAACTGCTTCAGAAAGCAGCCGAGAAGGGCAACGATTTCCCGAGCGCAAGAGGTGCAGTCCCGACATCACTTAGAAGATTAAAAATAAATTGAAGCACATGCCACTTCAAAGAGGGGCACAAAAAGGACATCTGAATGATTGGGCGCATTAATGAGGAAGAGCTGTTGGGCGCTTGGTTCGAACTGTATGGAAACAGAGGATTTTTGAGACCTTCCCCTCCCTACCTTTGCATGAGAGTTACTATATTTTTATTTAAGAAGTATTCGGCTTCATATATATATATATATATATATATACACTCCAATCTTTCTCAGCTTTGATTTGGACAGTGCCTTAGATTAGGGAGCCACCAATTCCATAATGCCAGGAACCAGGGAGTCAGGGGTGTAAATCGGGAAGCCTGGGCTGGGCACTGAACTCCCGCACAGGGCTCTGGATCTGCAGAATCAACCCTCAGCGGTGTCCAGAGGGCTTTGTTGCTCACCTACCCATAACATCCATTCTGCCTGGTCTTTTGTTTCCAAGACCCCTCCCCTCAGCCCGGCAGCCTTTCAGCCTGGGGTCCATGCTTGCAACCTCCCATCAGGCAGGTCTTGGCTAAAGGCAGCTGAGGCCCAGTGGCTCTCGTTTTTCATGAGTTGTCAGGGATCTGAACACAGAGAGGCAGGGAGGGAGAAGAGGGAGGAAAAGGGGGAGGAGAGAGAAAGGAGGGAGGAGGGGAGGAGAATGACAAAAAGCATCAGGAAGGGGGAGGAAGGAGGAGAGAGAGGAGAGAGGGTTAGAGGTGAGAATGAGAAGCTGGTAGGGGGAGGGATGTAGAGAGGGGAGAGCTGAGAGGGAGGAGGGGGAGAGACAGAGAGAGAGGAGTCCGCAGAGGGAGAGGCACATGGGCAGATGTCCTCATGAAAAATTTACACGGAATAATCAGAGGTCCTTCATTCCCTTTGGCCTGGAGGGCGCTAGGCTGGTTGCCCAGGCCACAGGGAGAAGGTGGGAAGAGCCCTCTCACTTTGGGGCAATCTGGCTCTAGTAGGGTAATGCCCCCATGCCTGGTGCACTTGCCCAATCCTCCCGAGACTGGCTTGCAAATGCAGTTCAGGCAAAATTGATGAAGTGTCAGTCATTGGAGGCTGGCGGCTGAGAAAGGTCACAGCTGCGAGGAGCTGCGGGGTCTCGCAGAGATGGGATGGAGAAAGAGTTAAAGCCAGCGAACAGGAAGCATTTATTTTCTCCTGACGGGCATTCTTCAAACATTTCTGTGCAGCTCTGACCTTCACCAGCTCTGAGCAGTGTGAGGCTTTCTGACTTCAGTGTGCACTCTTAAATTTCCCCTAGAAAGGAGATCAGACCCACCTCCTCAAGTTCCCGTTCCTCTCTGCTCAGGAAGGGAAGGAGGGAATGCTTCTGCTCCTAATTGAAACAAGCAGGCAGATCTGTAAGGCGAATTTCCCACTTTAATTGGCTCGGTGAGTCATGTCTCCTCATCCCCACACTTCCTGAGGCAGGAAGGTTCCTCTGGGTGAGCTGAAGCACTGTCTGCAGAGGGTGAGCTGGGAGAGCACCGCAGAGCTCCTGGCAGGTCTGACATCACAGCCTCTAACTGGAAGCCACAAAGACAGATGCAAATTTGGGTTTATCTTGAGATATCTTCTGGGTGGGACTCTGAGGCCACCAGAGAGATCCTCACATCTCCGGATCTGGAGACAGATGGCCGGTTGGCTCTATCTGATGCTTTTTTAATTTGTGTGGCTTTAATGTCAGAATTACAAGTAATTGGGTTGCGTGGGACACAAAGCAACCAAAGCTTTGTCGGGAGTTTGCCCTGTGTTTGGATCCTGGCTTCCCTAAGCCTCCATGAGGATTCCAGCCCTGCTGCCATCTGCTCATGGGAAAAGGGGATGAGAGGTGTGAGGGACTCTCTGAGGAACAGCTGGCCTCCTAACCCTGCCCTTCACACGTCCTCGTTCCCACTCTTTCAATAGCAAGTGGAAACGGAATGGGGCTTGTGCGACATGTACAAAGACCAACCCTGTCCCCAGTGCTGCAAGGAAGAAAAGAATCAGTGAACGGGGATGGGAATGGGAGCCCTAATTCCCCCCCCCCCCGTGTCCTCTGAGGGAGATATTGCTGCTATGATCGAGACTGTCGCTGTGTTATCTCTAAAAGAAGGGGAAATGGAAGCTGAGGGGACAGATTTGTAGTCTGTCCTTCTGTCTCAGGAGGTGACACTTCTCCCAGTTCTTGGGTGAGGGTGGGAGGAGTTCACCTAAGAAGTGGCTGGTTTTCAGAGCCAAAGACAAAACTATGAATGTAATTGTCACCTTGTCACCGGATTGAAACTGCTATCGTTTTCATCAGGAAAAGGCGTGTCCGTATACAGAAGAAAAAATAAATAAAAAACCATAAAGGAAGGAAGGAAGGAAGGAAGGAAGGAAGGAAGGAAGGAAAAAAGGAAGGAAGCAAGCCAGGATCTTCCTCTACAATTCCACTAGCTGTGCGACTATACAAGAATGCTTCTAGGAAGGGATGCTGTCTCTGGAGTAGGAAGTCTTGATTCGGACTTCTCAGAGCTGTCAATCAGAGGTGCCACAGGCTTCTCCTTGCTGGCTGGCCCTTTCACTCTCACTCCCAGTGACCGTGCTGACCTGACAGAGGGGAACCCAGGGAGCCTTTGGGTCCTGACAAAGGCCATTTGCTGCCCCAGCGTCAGGGAGTGCCTGGCGGTGTCTCACCCTCCGCTGTGGGCAGAAGTGATAGGGATGTTTCCCACCTCCTGCCCAGCCATGTCTCAGCAGCTCCAACAGGAAGGCCCAGCAGTCACAGAGTCCACGCGGCTCCAGGCTTCAATCTGGTGATGGCAGGTCTGACTGGAGATCCTGCTAGTGCTGTTGTTGACACCACAAACCACGTGACACAGACCACCCCATACTACACACATAAGAGCACATACAGGCAGCTTATACTTCACAACACATACCACACAGACACCACAATCACAATACCACACATGCACATTTATTCACACTTATGTGTCGATGTTATATGTACACAACTTGCTCACACCACACACATGAACAGCCTCATTGCACAAGACCCACCCACACTATACACAAACCACATGAACACATGTGTAACAGCACACACAGTACTAATATGACACACCCATACTGGCCTACATATACCACTCGCCCACAAATATTCTTATACACTATTTCACATACACCACAACATAGACTACACAGAGACCTTCCTACTGCATACCAACCCTTACCTTTATGTAAACATATGACCTGCCAAATGTTTACATATGTGCATTCTTCCCCACAGTACACATATGCATCATGCTATAAACCATGTCTGTACTTTTACCCACAACACATGCCCTCAAAATGCCGACAAGACACAAAACACTACATCTCCTGCAGCTAGGCACACACAGGGCATGTATGTACACACCAATTTACATGCCACTCACACAGCATGTATGTGCACACCTATTAACACGCCACTCACATCCTTTTCATAAATTCTCTTTTACAAGTTGAAGACATGTTGTTATGAGATGGATATCAGTGCTTGGTCCTTGTGGGAGGTTGAGAGTGAGCAGCTCTGATGGCCAGGATGAAGCCCGGAGGAGGGAGCGAGCACATTAGACATAAACAAACTATAGGGTATATGGAGGTCTAAGTGCAATGCTATCTTAGACAGAGGAAAAGCTTCTCTTTAAGGACTGGATAGGAGCTTCATTCAAAGTAAGAACAAGTGCACATGTATTCAGGAGTGTGTATGTGGGTGTGCTTGTGTATGTGTGTGTGTGTGTGTGTGTGTGTGTGAGAGAGAGAGAGAGAGAGAGAGAGAGAGAGAGAGAGAGAGAGAGAGAAAGAGAGCTGCCATAGATGTGAGGGTTGGTGGTGGGGAGGCCAGAGGAGTCTCCTTCATCCCTAGACCAATCTCTGAGCCATCTCCCTGAGGAGTCTGGACCAGTTCCCACAACAAAGGCCTAACTTTTATGACCCTGTAGGGGTGATGGGAAGTTTAGTTTCACATAGTGTACGTGACAGGGAGCATGGAAGAATCAGGTACCATCCATTGAGACCTGTCATGTCACAGCCTGGAGAGACCGGTGGAGAGGTATAGCCTGATTCAGGCCTGGGTTCTAAGAGGTATACCTGCTAACTCACTATTTGTTGAAGGATAGCTTCAAGGACTCTGAAATTGAATTGCTTGCCCCTTGGCGGGTATTTGACAGAGTACAGGTTTTAATTAGGTTCTCCCTTCTGGGAGGGGCCCCAGCAGAGGGGCTGATGTAGCCCACCTATGGACCCAGGGCTGATGTAGCCCACCTATGGACCCAGGGCTGCTGTTCTGCAACTGGGCATCTACACCACCCTCCCGTGCTGTGCGTCCATAGTTGGCAGATTTGCTGACTTGAAATGTCAACAGTGAAGAGACCTTGAACCCCTCACATCAACCCTGTAACCCTAACATTAGCAATGGGAAGAGGGGAGACTGTCAGAGTAAACGGGAAGACCCCTGGCCAGTCTTGCCTGTGCCTCTCATTTCTGTCTGTGTGGGTCATGTGGAACTAGGCTGGGCTCTTGCAGAAGTTTCCCCCTTGACACGTGGGGAAGCATTCTCCTCTTTTTGGAAAATAAAGTGTTTGAACCAGCAATAAGAACAGTTGGAAGTCAGGGGGAAGCTGACCCAAACAGGGAGACAGCACTGTTTTAATTATAACTGCTGCTGGGACAAACAAAACATCTGGCAAAGATATTTAAGGTAGGTAGAATTCATTTTCTCTCACGGTTTGAAGGTACAGTCCATCATTTTGGAAAGGCCTGGTGGCAGGAATATGAAGCAGTGGGTCACATGGCATCTGGGGTGGGTCACATGGCATTTGGGGCGGGTCACATGGCATCTGGGGCGGGTCACATGGCATCTGGGATGGGTTGTATGGCTTCTGGGGCTGGTCACATGGCGCCTGGGGCAGGTCACATGGCATCTGGGGCGGGTCACATGGTGTCTGGGGTGGGTCACATGCCATCTGGGGCAGGTCACATGGCATCTGGGGTGGGTCGTATGGCGTCTGGGGCTGGTCACATGGCGTCTGGGGCGGGTCACACGGTATCTGGGGCGGGTCACATGGCGTCTGGGGCGGGTCACATGCCATCTGGGGCAGGTCACATGGCATCTGGGGTGGGTCGTATGGCGTCTGGGGCTGGTCACATGGCATCTGGGGTGGGTCACATGGCATCTGGGGTGGGTCACATGGCATCTGGGGCGGGTCACATGGCATCTGGGGCGGATCACATGGCGTCTGGGGTGGGTCACATGGCATCTGGGGCGGGTCACATGGCATCTGGGGCGGGTCACATGGCATCTGGGGTGGGTCACATGGCATCTGGGGCGGGTCACATGGCATCTGGGGTGGGTCACATGGCATCTGGGGTGGGTCACATGGCATCTGGGGTGGGTCACATGGCGTCTGCCATTGGGAAGCAGAGAGATGAGTGCTGGTACACGATCGGCCTGTTTGTTTCTCGTATTCAGTCCAGACCCAGGTCATAAAATGCTGCCGCCCACATTTGTAGTGCTTTTCTCCTTTCTCCTAACCCAATCTAGAAACTCTTTTTGTAGACATGTGAAGGAGTTTGTTTCCAATGTTTAAAAGCCACATACCAGCACATATCAAAAACATCATCCACCACGATCAAGTTATCTTTATCCCAGAGATGCAGGAAAGGCTTGTAACACACATAAATCGATATATGTAATAAATCATAAAGTGGACTTAAGGACAAAAACAACATGATAAACTCAATAGACTCGGCACAAGTTTTTGACAATATCCAACATTCCTTCATGATGCTAGAGTAGAATTGGAAGGAATGTTCTTCAACATAATAAAGGCTGCAGATGGCAAATCCACAGCCCACATCACTTAAGGGAGAAAACTCGAAGCAATCCTGTGAAAACCAGGAAGGAGACAGGCGTGCACATTACCCGTAACTCCTTTTCAGTAAAGCTATTTGTAGCACTAGCTGGAGCAATAGAGCAAGAAGAGGAAATGAGAGGAACATCAGAAAAACCAAATCAGAAAAATCAATACTCTACCAAAAAACATACTAAGAAAGAGATTGTGCCCAAGCTGCCGTTCACTATAGTCTCAAAAACTTAGAATAAACTTAATCAAAGAGTTGACTTTTGCAATGAAAACTTAAAGTTTCTAAAGAAAGAGATTGAGGAAGGCACTAGGAAAGGAGAAAGCTGCTAGACTCGTGGATTAGTAGAATTAACATTGTGAAAATGACCATTCTACCAAAAGAAATGTACAGATTCAATGCAATCCCAATCAAAATCCCCCATCTCATTCTTCACAGCATAAGAGCAGAATCTAGGAATTCATATGGAACCATAAAGGATATCAGATGACCAAAGCAATACTGAACAAAATAAACAATGCTGTGGGGATTGCTGTTCTAGATCTTAAGATATATTTCAAAACTACAGTCATAAAAGCAGTGCGGTACTGGCACAAAGCCAGACATGTAGATCAATGGAATAGTAGAAAGTCCAAATACAAGTACATGTAATAACAGTCATGGCAATTCCAAATTCCAACACACTGACAATCAAGATTCACTCACACAGAGGAAGGCTTGTAAAGTCCTCAGAGTGGAGGAGGAGGTTCTACAGGTGACTGTCTTGACCATCCTACCAATCACAGGCATCTACATCTGAAGGCCAGTGGGGGAACAGGCTCAAATCCTCAGTCCACGCTTCTTCTTAGCCCATGCATATTTCTAGCTCCATCGCTGTTTCACAAAACCCATTTCTTTAAGTACATTCAGTCTCAAGACAGCTAACAAGGATCTGTAACTGAATACTAAAGCTTTACCATATTTGTGCCAGAAGACATGGTCATAGCTTTGTCATAGCATGGTCAGATATGTGTCTGATCATGTTACAAAACACCAGGGCAGCTATCTGGGAGGCAACTAGTTCCCAAGGCCAGAGAACTGAAGGCCACAGTGTATGAGAGAAGTAAATCTGGCTGTAATGGTAAAAATAAAATGCTGTGGATCCCCATATGGCTGCGGTGGCAGAAATGCTGCAGGTCCCCAAGCAGCAGCAGCGGGTCTCAAGAGCAGCCAGTCCCAGGTAGGGATGGCACAATTCCCTGAGTGGCTGCATCCCTGGCATACCATGTGGGATGATCTAACAACTTTTATTTTGGTATCACTTTATTCTATTGGTTCTGTTCCTTTGGAAAACCCTGACCCTCCCTCCTTCCCACCCCGTCAAACGGTAACACTCCTGGTTCTTATTATTTTCTACAAGCATATAATTAGAAGTTCAGTGTGACTCGATTAGAGAAGGCAGCCTCAGGTCTTCAGCATCCTGGGGTTGTACACCTATTACCATCTGGTACCCAGCTCTTGGCTTCTTCCTAAATCTATGAAATACACTGTTAACACCATGGAAGATTTTTAAAAAATGTCCAAAGTGTCCCAACCTTATCCATTTACATGGAGACCAGGAGACTGAGTTTGTCATTATAAATTATCTCAATATGAGGTCTGAACAGAAACCATCAAAACTCAGTGGTCTGAGAAGTAAATAATCTGGGGTGTTAGAAGAATCTAGACTGAGAGTCTACTCATTCATGTGAACTTATTAACCCTGCCTCTTGCCTTAATGGACTTTGTCTCTGAGTATGGCACCTGGACCTGTGAATGCAGCAACCAAAGACTCATCTCAGAGTTCTCTTCAAGGCAGTGACTGTCTTTCAAAGATGAATTGCTTTCAAACACAGTTTGCCTGTGAATCAACCTGGGCCGTGCCTTCCCCTCCCTCACCACGGTGTATCTGTGCACTGCTATTTCAGGGAGTAAATTTTTAACATGTGTTCAGGGGCGATAAGAAGAATGCCTATTCCCTGATGCCCCTCTGTAGAGTAGAGAGGTGACAGAATAGTCAGGCATTGACATGGAGATCAGGCACAGAGCAAATGGACTTCATCTTAGGCTCATTTACACGTCAATGCCAAGTCCTGGCTACTTCCTGACTTTGCTTCTGTCTCAGCTCCCAGAGCAAACATAAGGGGATCTGTGGGTCTTACACATGTGCATCTGTAGATATGTCTTGACAGATGACAGCCTGAGCATGGCAGGGCTCTGTGGCTCTCTTCTCACTGCATGGGAACTTTACAAGGCCGTGATCGTAATGATTATTGGCTGTCCAGTAACAATATGAAGTGATTAACAAAAGCGTCCCTTCATTAGACCTTGGCAGCATGCACTATGTTTTATTTTCCCACTCAGCTTTTTAGGCCGAAATGTGTGTGTGTGTGTGTGTGTGTGTGTGTGTGTGTGTGTGTGTGTGTCTGTGTGTCTGTGTGTCTGTGTGCATACACAGTGCCAGGGGTGAGCTTTGGGTGTTGTTCTTGATCCTACCTTTGTTGGGTAATAGGCTCAGATCATGAGGAATCGAATCCAGGGTGTACTGGGCAACAGCCCCTTGTCATAAAGAACTGCGTGTCCCCAGCCAGACTGGTCCACCCTACCTGCAGAAACAATAAACAATGTGCCTAGGTATTGAAGACAACCCACCCTGCTCCCAGTCAAACCACCAGAGCATAGATGTAACTTTCCAGTACAAGTAATGTAACTATCGATGCCCATGACCCCCAGTCCCTCTAAATGCACTTAACCATCATCCCACAGAAAGGTTAGGGCCCCTTGGTCTTCCAATACAGCAGTTTCAGCCTGTTGATATCAAGTCTGTCTGCTTTTCTGCCTTAAGGAAAAAAATTATACTTCTTCAATATACAACTTTCTCCTCCCCCTTTTCTTCTTCTTGTAACCTCCTAATTACAATTTGTGCTACCCATATATGTAGCATGAACAATAAATCCTGAGACAGATATTGGTGTTCAACCTGAAAACCAGAAAAGCAAAGCAGCCAAACCACTAGATAAAGTCTTACCTTTACCAAGGCTGAGGGACAGCAGACAAAGCAGACTAAGCCTCTCTCTCCTCCCTCTAGTGCTGGAATTAAAGGTGCATGGCTCCCTAGTACTGGGTTTAAAGGTGAGGCACCACCCCTTGGATATCTTTCTGCATTGATCTTGTGTAGCCCAGGGTGGCCCAGAACCCACAGAGATCCACCTGCCTCTGTCTCTCAAATCCTGGAACTAGAGGTGTGTGCCACCACTGCCTGACTTCTAGTGGCTTAGCTTTGCCCTTTATTTATTAAAACATAAATAAAATATCACTACACATATGCTCATAGATGCATAGCCATCCATTGGGGCATGGTTGACCTCCCAAGAACTTTAAAGAAAATACACGGTCTCTCCCTAAAGCTATCAACTGTCAATTGCTTCTCAGTTAAGGGTGTGTACTTGCAAGACCCTCCTTCTCCATGCTGGAATGAAGGCACACTCAGTAGGAGAGGAAGAATTAAAAACCGAATGGTCCCAATCTTTCTTCTTAGCTGTGTTTCAGGGGACCCTGTCTCTCCCTGTTCTCACCCTTGCTCGCTCTTGGCCCTTTCCTCCCTAGCCTGCTGAAGCACCAGAAGCCATCTCTGCCCTAGCCCCAGCACTGGCTTCCCACACAGTCATGTGAAGAGCTGGTACCTTGCAGTGGCTTACAGACCATCTGCATCTGTCTTCCTGGTCACACATGTCCATTTCAGGTTCCCATGCAGCTCACAGATGTCTCCGAAGGCCGTGTTTGTCACCATGCCTGCCCTATTCTGTCCCGACAAACTTTAAAGGTCTCCACAGGCTGGCAGAGACCCTGGTCCCTGCTTGATATCCTACTTGTTGTGCTTTAATCTCTCCTCACATCTGCTGACATAAAACATTATCTTCTGTGTATTTTAAATTTTGTTTCAGTCAGTTATCTCTTCTCCCATGGAAGTAAGCGATCTGCAAACTCAGATTTTGCCTGTGTTATTCACAGTTGAACCTGAGAGCCCTGCCTGGGTCAAGGCTAGCTTCCGAATTTGTGGGAGGATGAGGGAAGGAAGAGCGGAGGGCAAGGCCTTGATTTTGATGCTATCCCAAAGCCTGGGAATCTTACAGCATGTGTGAGATTCTTTATATCGCACCAGATAAGGGTGTGCATACTTATCATGAACACATACCCTACATAATCACATCCACACACATCAGACCCCTGTGGACACTCTCATACACATGTCCTATATAACATCATAAACAAGCTACATGCTTTGTACATACATGTATAGTCCATACCCTTTAGTCCTATATAACCACAAACATGCAGAATGCCAGGACCCCACTGGCACATATCATGGTAACCACATACAGACCTATCCCAGAATAGGCATCCTAAATAATTATGAAGACACATACACATGCCATTGACCTGTATGTCCACCCCATATACATCCACCCTACTTAACTATACACATGCATATCCTAATATCTCTGTAGACAAACCCCGTACCTTGACATGTATGAACTACATCAACACATATGTCCCAACACCTATATCCAGGCATATACATGTACACACCTACCACATACCTCACACATACATACACATCCCTGTATAACTACACATAGACATAGACATGTACATACCACAATATGCCTTCCCACTCCACATACATGCATCCCAACTAACCACATTCACACGCACACATCCCAATACCTCTACCCACATATTCTATATCCACTGCATATGCACATCTTCCATCAACCCCCAGAAGCACATATGCACAACACAACACCTCACATACACAAACACACTTCCATATAGCCACATACAGACATACACATGCATACACCCCACCCAGGCCTTCTTACTCCTCAAACGTGACGACTATGCACCGTGTACGTAGGCCCCCCAAAACCTCGAGCCAACATCAATACACGTACAGCTCGATATGCCACGTGCACACCGGCCACAACCCCACACCCCCACCACGCAAACACAACTGTCATCTCATCATGACACCAAGAAGAGAAACCATGTCTTTTTACAGTTTCCTTTCGCATGGCTGGTGGCACACATGTTCCGCTCTCAGATGGTGGAGCCTGAGGACCGTCAAGTCTGTTGGCAGATGAGACGAAGCTTAGAGAGGAGCTCCTGATAAGGAGCCAAAGAGACAGATTCACGAGCCAGATTACACACGCTAAATCTACTCGGCTCACCTGGAACACGGTGAAGTCTGAGCAGGGAACACCTAGAAGACTTTGGAAGATACACAGGACAAAGACTTGCTATTAGTTGTATGTGGGGATTAGTGGTTAGATGACAAAGGCCGAATGGAACTCTAGGGACTACTGGCCTGGGGCAGTCCAACACAGAAGTCAGAAATTCCTCACTGTTGGATGGGGAACAGGACCAAGGGCAATGCAGGAACGCACTCAGCATTTCTTATTTCCCAGATAGACTCCACATTCTGAACAATCCTTCAGAATAGAGTGGAAAAACATTCCGGAGAGTGGCATCACTTGTTATGTTCACTCTAGTTCCCTATCACTCATGTGGCTCAAATTCAAATTGGTATGGATTTCAAATTTGGCATAAAAGGTCACAAGTTCAGATGAAATACAATTCTGCAGAGGACACGTTTGAAGCGCTTGGTTCCTCCCAGCCTGAGCCTTTCCTAGTTGCTGAGAGGTGCCTGCATGCTTTGGCTCCTGGGCCCTGCTTTCCTAGCTGCTGAGAGGTGCCTGCATGCCTGCCTCCTGGGCCCTGCTCTCACCTTCAGGACCAGCTCCTCTTTCTCCAGCTGCTCTCCTCCTTTCTTTGTCACCATGAAGAAGCAAGCTGTCACAAGTCCGCCTGCCTCATCCAGGGTCTCCCCTACAACTCCACTTTTTTCTATCACGTGACCTGGTCCAAAGGCACAGATTGGCTAGTGGGCAACTTTGAGAGGCCTGATTCTGCAGGTGAATGCGACAAGAAGTCTACGGGAGTCTGGCGGGACAGAGACAGATTGGGGCATCGCCGGAGCCTCTAGTTCTGAATCCGAGGACTCTCGTCTTCCAGGACCAGCATTCCACTTTTGCTCGACAGACGTTACATTGCTGTCCTTTGCTCAGGGCTCAGCAAAGCTGATCCACTTTATCTCACTCATTCACAGTTCATGAGACAGAAACAAACACAGCCCACCAAAGACAAATGGTGAGGGCAGCTCTCAGCAGCCAGGGGCCTAATGGGAAAGAAAAGCCGTGTTCAAAGTCTGCGTGTGGGGTCCAGGATCCAGAGGAGCAGCTGAGCTACCACCACCCGAAGCCAGCAGGGAGGGTGGGTTATTGGATTCCTTAGGCCACAGTGCCCGTGACATAAGCTGCAGACAGCGCAGCTGCTTTCTCTGAGGGATGCATGGGGCCTGAGCAGCTTACTGAGAAGGGGCTGAGGAGACAAAACCCTGTATAACCTCCTTAAAAATAATCTCAGCTGCCAAGTCCATCCAGAACCTGAGCTTCCCTGGGATGGGGCAGAGTTGGTGGTACTTGGCAGAAGTTCGGGATCAGGTGGGAAGCAGCCTGTCCCTATACCCTAGGTCACAGGACCTGAAGTCTGTTGCTGATGCTAAACAGCCATAAAGGGTGAGGTTGGGCTTGGGGTGTGGGCTTAACTCTATAGTTGCGTGTTTTCTGCTGTCTGTATCTGGAAAATCCTCCAAAGTCCCACATGCTAACAGCTGGGATTCTAGCCTGTGCCCTGATTAGGGATGGGACTTTCAGGAGATGGTGCTTCAACAGAGGAAGGCGAGTCAAAAACATCCTGTCAAGGCTCTGGAAGTAAAGGAAACTTAGCCATCTCAGGAATTTGCTGGAACTTGCAGGGTCCACAGGCCTCTCTCCCCAAGGCTGCAGAAACAATAATGATTACTGGGGAGAGGAGCATCTACAAGGGGTTGAGCTGAATGTAAGTCATGCAGGAGGTTCCAGAGAGGTGGCTTTTGTGAGTTGGTGTCCTGCTGCAGGGGGCTTTCCAGTGTCATAGCTGCTTTTAAGTCATGTTTGCTTTCACCAGGAAGCCCCAAATCACCCCAGTGAGTAACCCCAATAAACTCATGGTTTACTAAGCTGGAGGGGATGGAATCATTTCTTTGGCTTGTTCTTGGTGCCCTATCTGGGGTGAATCCGCCTAGGAAAAGCCACACAACAAGTACATGTTATGTGTCCTGGCTAGTTTTATGTCAAGTTGATACAGCTAGGGTTATTGGGGAGGCGGCAGCCTCAGCTGAGAAAATGCCTCCATAAGATCCAGCTTAGGTGTGATGGATTAGGGAGGACCCAGCTCATAGTGGGTGGAATCAGCCCTACGCGAGTGGTCCTGGCTTCTATAAGAAGGCAGGTTGAGCAAGCCTTGAGGAGCAAGCCAGTACACAGCACCTTCCGTGGCCTCTGCATCAGTTCCTGCTCCTGCCCATCTTGTGTTCCTGTCCTGACTTCCTCCGATGATGGACTCTGATGTGGAAGGGTAGGTCAAGCCAACTCTTTCCTCCCAAAGCTGGTTGAGGTAACGGTGTTTCATCACGTCAGTAGTAAACCTAACTAAGACACTGTTGAAGGTGATATTGGCAATAATGCTTCTTGCCGCCTCTGCTTTTCAACAGTCATGATGTCAGCAGGCCTCCTTGACCATGGACCCAAAGCTTTTGGAATCTCTGAAACTAAGATCCCAAGAGAGCCCTCCCAAACCCCTGGCTTATTGACTCCTACCCTTGTCACAGTGATGGAAACCGACTGTTCTTACTTACACCTGTAATTGTTTGCTCGATTCGGGAATTAACCGGGCCTGCTTAAAGATAAGCAATTATATTTTTAATTTTATAAGGGGAAACTCACTCCACAAGAAGGGGAAGTCCGAGTTCCGCTGTGTCCCGTGGGAATCACCCAGAGAGAGCAAGCACCTAGTCTTAGTCCGTCCCAGTTTTTCTTCCTGGGCTCCAGGTAGCCACGCCTTAACTACATTTCACTTCTTTTTTTTTTTTTAACTTTTTTTTTTATTGAGAAAAGGAGAAAAAAAAAGTTTCCACCTCCTCCCAGCCTCCCATTTCCCTCCCCCTCCTCCCAGCTGTCTCCCCCTCCCCCCATTCCTCTCCCCCTCCCTCTCCAGTCCAAAGAGCAGTCAGGGTTCCCTGCCCTGTGTTAAGCCCTAGGTCCTCCCCCCTCCGTCCATATCTAGGAAAGTAAACATCCAAACTGGCTAGGCTCCCACAAAGCCAGCGGGAGCCACCTTAGGGTTGGCAAGAGACTTGAACCTAGAGTGGCTCCCAGGTGCCCAAGCCGAGGTCCCCAGTTAGTTCCTTGGGCAGCTGAGGATAGGGAACCTGAAATGACCCCATCCTATAGCAATACTGACGAAAATCTTGCATATCATCATAGAACCTTCATCTGGTGATGGATGGCGATAGAGACAGAGAGACCCACACTGGAGCACTGGACTGAGCTCCCAAGGTCCCAATGAGGAGCAGAAGGAGGGAGAACATGAGCAAAGAAGTCGGGACCACGAGGGGTGCACCCACCCACTGAGACAGTGGAGCTGATTTACTGGGAGCTCACCAAGGCCAGCTGGACTGTGACTGACAAAGCATGGGATAAAACTGGACTCTCTGAACATGGCGAACAATGAGGGCTGATGAGAAGCCAAGGACAATGGCACGGGGTTTTGATCCTACATTCCACTTCTTAAAGGTGATTGGTTAACAGAGCTTTCCCCATCATACACCAGCCGTGGGGTGTGGGCTACTTCTGCCAGCTATGGAAATGGTAAGGAGAAGCGGCTGATGGGAAATACTAAGAGCCACTCTCCTCCCTGGAGGCCAAGAGGGAGAGGCCAAGAGAGCCAGCAGTGAAGGTGATGGAAGACCAGTCACCTCAGAGAAAGATCACATCCAGTACCCGATCCACTAACTCCATAGCCCAAGAGGCAGGGAGAAGTTCTAGAATGGAAGTCAGTTCTGTGGCAACTTTACAGCTTGATTGGAGTTACACAGCCCGGCAGTGAAAGAGCTGTGTTTAAGGCCACAGGTTCGATGCTCATCTAAGAGTTTCGTTGTTCTAAGCCAGTGATTGCACCAGCGCAAAGGGTGAGGCCGGCATGGTTGGACCTTGATGTGGGTCCTGAAACAGACACTCATTCTCTGAAAAGAGGTCCGGCCAGTGTGACTGTCTCTACTGGGATAGTGAGCGAGAGCAGCCGTGAGTATCCAGTCCTTAGTGGCTTGGAAGTGCTTCCGTTGGCAGGGGGTCCTAGCAGCTTACACGGTCTGTAGACAGTTTTAAACTTAGCACACTCCCCTACCACACTCAGCATGAATATGATTTTGTCCCGATGACAAGCTGAAGGTGGGTTTTGACTGAAGATCTGGAATGATCTGCTTGAAATTGATAGTCAAATACCACTCTTTACTCTAGACACCCCCCGCCACTGTGTGAGCTTGTGTGTGTGAGTGTGTGTGTGTGTGTGTATGTGTGTGTGTGTGTGTGTGTGTATGTGTGTGTGTGTGTGTGTGCGTGTGTGATGTATAGGAGCACATGTGCTTGCTCATGCTGCACTCATGTGCATGTAGATTACAGGCTGAAGTTGGAAGGCCTTCCTCAATTGTTGTGGGTTTTTTGTTTGGGGGGATTTTTTAACGTTTTGAGACACGGTATTTTACAGAACCTTGCCGTTTTGCCTAGACTGGTTGATGATCAAGCCTCCTGGGACCTTCCGTTTCCAGCACTGTTCTCTATGCTGGGATCACAGGCAAGGTGGTCGCATTTAGCTTTTCTCATGGGTGCCAGGCATCTGAACTTAGGTCCTCATGTTTGGACAGCAGGTACTGTACCCGCTGAGCTGCCTGCCCAGCCCATCAACCAAGACTTGTTTTTTTTTTTTTTTTTTTTTTAGAAACATTGTACTTCTGTGGAGGTCAAAGACAACATGCCTAGAGTCCACATCTGAGTCCTGGTCTTGAAGCCCTGGAAAGACATTTATCCCTCCTCTCTCTTTCATGACCAGACACATCCAGTGAAAGACAGCCATGTTTCAGTAGGGACTGCCTTCTCTCTTCGTGATTATTATTATTACTAAACCATTTGTTTAGATTGAAGATGTTTTTAGTGTTCCATGTTTGATATTAAGGAATATTAAGTCGGTCTACCCAGCTTATCTTTTGCCTTTTAGTTGTATATATGTGTTCCCTTAAGCGTTCCATAAAGCCAACAGGGTCTTTTCCTGGAGGAATCAATAGGATAAGGCCTAAAATAGCAGAAAGAATCATAGAGATGTCTTCCTTTAGCTGCTGTGAGCTGTGGGCAGGTGCATTTTTTTCTATATAGCAAATATTCCCAAAGGCAGATTTCATTAATTTTAGGAAGCAAATGTGTTTCTTAAAAGGAAAAAAAATACAACATTATCCATGCAATCTAGCACAACAAACAAGCAGGTCGTTTGTAAAATCATCTATCTACTTATTCTAAGGAACGGGTGAATATGTACCGTGTGACTGCTTCTTAAGTTATAGAGGGCGCATGAGCTAGCATGCAAGGGGATTGCCTGAGACAAGATACATGGCGCCTGTTTCCGTTCATAAGAAACAAATTCAATATATTTTGAAATTTCAATAGGAAAAAAAAAGGGGGAAGCAAAGATGGCTCATATTTCAAGGTGAAAGCCCTCTGGTGACTGAAGAGGTTCCCATTTCTACTGCAATTATGGTTCCTGCTCTTTTTATTTTTGTAAATTTTCCCCCCACCCTGAACCGGGCGCAGGATATATTTATAGCTGGGTTTCATTTAGCAATGATCATTTGTACTGATCGGTGACAGATTTATAGGATCCTAGATTCCTGATGTCACTATTGTATTATTTATAATTCTATAAATTAAAGCTATTATTATCAGCGATGGCCTCTGACAATAGGATGCGGAGGCTGGAAATAGCATTTAATATTTTCTCAGCCCTGATGAATCCTCTATGGATTGCATCCTGATGTAGACTAAGAAATCATTGTCTTTGCTGGGGGGCGGGGGGGGGAATGGAGAGCTACCGTAATAATAATAATAAGTCACTAATGAAAGACAAAAATTTCAGGACTATTTGTAGGCCCTGGGTTTTTAATCTTCCTAATGATAGCCCTGACAATAAATAGATGAGAGCACAAATACACAGCTGAGAACACCAACAGATCGCGCCTCTCCCTCCCTCCGTTCTCAATTAGCCTCCAGGACAGATTCACGTCATGACTTCTAAATCTCCCTTTTATCTCCATACTGGAGGAGGCTGTCTCCACTGAGCAATTTTTAAGCAAGGCCTTTATGACAGATGGGGTACAGGAGAGCCTTTATCTCCTTGAACGAAATAAAACAATCACCCTTAATTGGTGACTTCAGCACCTAACAGTTTATTTGTGACTTTAGGATGCTGCAAATTAATAATCACATTTGGAGGATGAATGCCGAGAGGGTGGAAGGGAAATGGTTGCATCTCCAAGACTGCATTAAAAAAAAATCTCTTCACAGATGCAGTCCAGTATAAGATCCCGGCAGCTGGGGGCCTTAAACACAGCTCTTTCACTGCCGGGCTGCGTAACCCCAATCAAGCTGTAAAGTTGCAACGAGCTTCAGGTTTTCTGTCAGTGAAATTGAGATACTTAAGTTCTGGAACGTGAGGATCTTAAGCACATTAAATTAACGGGGCTTAGAGCACGGTGGCTGAAATACATAAACCCGCTTATCCTCCGAGCACACTGGCACCAAGGGCCTTGATTCTGGGAGGCTGGGCTGTTTGGCCATGGAGCACAGGGGACATGTCACCAGGAGATGCATCTGAGTTTGCTCTGGGCCACTCATTAGGCCAGGATGGGCTCTCCATCCTCTCTCTCCTCTTTGTAACTTATGTGAAGGCAGCAAGAGTTTACAAAGCTAATAACATTTTCTGCTATGAAGGATGGAATGGAATACCATTCCGCTGGAAAGGAACCTGCAGTCACAAAATGTGCAGGAAAATGGATGGATCTAGAGCGTGCAATCTTAGCTGAGGTCACACAATCTCAGAAAGAAAAGGACCATGTGCTCTCCATTGTACGCTGATCCTAGCCTATGCTATATGTATGTATGTACACAAGCGTGTGTGGGGTGAGTATAACATGTAAGGAGGAAATAAGAAGAGAAAATGCTAGGGTGGTGAGGAAGGTTGGGATACAGGTAATGGACATGTGAGTCGTCAAACTGAATATAAAGCCAATTGCTTTTCTAGTTTTAACACTGTCATGCTTTCTTTCTTCCTTCCTTCCTTTCTTTCTTTCTTTCTTTCTTTCTTTCTTTCTTTCCTTCTTTTTTCTTCCTTCCCTTCTTTTTCTTTCCTTTTTTCCCTCCCTCCCTCCCTCCCTTCTTCCTTCCTTCCTTTCTTTCTTTCTTTCTTTCTTTCTTTCTTTCTTTCTTTCTTTCTTTCTTTCTTTCTTTCTGTGGGTAAGTGTATAAAAATAAAATTGATCATGAAAGTGTTGAGTCTGATGCGACCTCCACAGTTTTAGAATAGGTATTCTAACTCTACAGAGGGTCGCTGAGACACGGAGGCTTTGGGTCTGACTGGTTCTCAATGTGTGCTGTTTTGCACTTGTGTGCTTGCAATAAAGTGTTTATTGAGGGCGTTGACAGCATCTCAACTCCACAAAGAGGTACAAACCTTACGCTACGGATGAGTTCCAGGTGTAAGACAAAGTCAACATCTGGTTCCTTTGAGATTATGTCTTTGGTGCCCCAAACAGCAATTTCTTTATGTGTCCAGGAGGAGCTACGACAGCTGTAAATGCTTTCTGACGTCACCTGCACACTGCCACGCTAAGAGGAGCCGGCTCCTCGGCTGTACCTCCAGCTAGCTCTCAAAGTTATGGAATGTCAAAAAGGAATCCTCAGCACACCGTGACAGAAGCCACCAAGAACAGGAGACCTAGTGCCACAAGGATGCCATCCATCCATGTGTGTCTGCTCCCTTCACATCACAGATTCATTCCCAGACCCTCACGTCTGGGGGTTCCCCAAGCTCCGAATGGAGAATGAGATACATAGAGAAGGGGATGAAAGGGACGTAGGCTTTCAGAAGGGAACGGAAAGTAGAGGGTGTTCATACTCTAGGGGGCTAGGTCTGTCCGTGAAGCTGAAAACACACCATTGTGGACCAATAGCAGACATGGAGAGATGACCTGATGGCCTAATGTGTCACTGTCTCCCATGATGGCTCTTCTGCCAAGCTGTAGGAACTCGGCGTGGGCGTTTCCATTCAACTATGGATGATGTGAGAGATGTCTTGGGATATTTCCCTAGGGTTCTTGCTTTTCCATTTTAAAATTCAAACTGGAATTTCATCTTTTATCCTTTACTGTCCAAAATCTCCCTTCCAATTTGGATTCCGTGAGAATTTAACCCTCAGGAGGGCAAGTTGGCATTTAGACAATGAACTCGATGATGATGTTTGTAGAGGAGGAGGGAAGGTTAACTTGAGAAAATGACAAATCACACACACACGTACACACATTTGAGCACACACACATGCACACACATGCATGCACACACATGCACACACATGCACATGCATGCATGAACTTTCATGCACACACACATGCACACACATGCGTGCGCACACATGCACACACACATGCACATGCATGCATGAACTTTCATGCACACACACATGCGTGCACACACATGCACACACACATGCACATGCATGCATGAACTTTCATGCACACACACGTACCCACCCCTACCTATGTCCGATTCAGGACCCTGTTTTTTACAGCTCCATCCCTGACTAGACCCTGGACCTCTGCACCTGTCCTTACTTAAGTCTTTCTCTCCTTCCCTGTGCTGATATACATCTTCTCCATGGGCCTCGCTTTTCTTTCCCTGATGCTACTAGAATTAGACCTCATGACTTTTGCTTGCCAGGCAAACATATGGTCACTGAGCTACACCCCCAGCTTATTGGAAAATGAGGATTTATTTGCAAAAGCTGAGGTGGAATCTGTCTCATCAGAGCATGTGAGACCGTGTGGATCCTTGAGGGTTAAGTGGGATTGCAAGAGCATCTAGTTAGTGTAGCTTTGGGGCAAACCATCTGGCTTATACCTATCTTGGTTAAATATATGATCTTGCAAAATAAAATGCATACCAAGCCACTGAGGGAAAATCCCTTAGATCCAGCATATGGTAAGAGGATAATGTTAGGGAGTGAGTTTTATTCTACCTCACTCAGGATTATGAGAGCCCATCCTGGTGCTGATCAGACAGACCTCTTCTCTCCAAGAAGTTTGGCCTTCTTCAGGCCATATGTAAGGACTAGGGTGGAGCCTTTCTCCTTGCTTCTCCTCTCTGTCTCCCTGTCATCCCGGTATGATTCAGGACACTGGTCTCTGCAGCTCCTACCAACGCTGGACCTTGGACCTTTGTTCCTACCAGTGTGTATGTAGCCTGTTGGCATTACTGCTGCAAAACACTTGGTCCTCTATAGAGAGCAGAGTTAACTGCTGGTGGTTCTGGAGGTCAGAGTCCAAATTAAGGTTTGCTGATAATCTGGTAAAGGTTTCATTTCTCTGCTTCTAAGATGCTGCCTTGAACACTCTACCCTCTCACAGTGAAAGTAAAAAGGGACGAAAAGACTTGACACTACACAAAACATCTGTTCACTAGGGGCTTAGTTCACAGTGAGGGATGAACCCCCATGACCTGACAATTTTGTCTAAGTTACCTTCTTAATACTGCTGTGCCAGGTGATAAGTTTTAGTGTGAGTTTCAGAGGAGATTCTGGCACATAGACCATGAAGTTGGTCATCTAGATACTGGTTTTCTTTACTCTTTTGTGAATTAATGTCTTGTGCTTCTTCGGGATTCCTGATCTTCTCACCCCTGTCATGGGTCTTTCCTACATCCAAGAACAGGTGGGCCTTGGAGACTACAGAGAGTACCACAGAAAAGGGAATCTATTCTCTTCCAACATCCTTCAATGGGGACAGCGTCGTGAGTGGAGTCCTCCGAGCCTTCAGGTCCTCTGTCCCAATAAGCAAACCATGTAGGAAAATTGAAAGGCAATCACACCTTTACGATCTCTCAAGCCGGTCATTGTTTTACCATTTGCCTTGATTTTTCTTTTCACAAGAAAAATTCTACTATTTTCTGCGTGTACGTTGGATAGATGTCACAGATGGAGGGAAAGAAACTAAAGAGATTTGCAAAGTAAGTCCTGTACACGGTCACATCAGTACTGAGTTTTAAAGCATATTTTATATCTATCTATTTTTTGGACTTACCAAATAATAGTCTTATTCAGAGTGAGGCATCAAATAAAATATAGCAGGAAGTTTTTCCTTAGGAGGAGAAATATTGTAGAGAGATCCTAAGAGAGTCTTAGAATTACCTTAGATTGACTCCATTCAGAGAGTTCTGTTCTGGGGTGCACAGTCCACTAAGGAGAACTTGCCAGGTGATTCTAAGAAGCCTAAGAATTATGCTCTATAAATGAATCTGGTCTATCATGGGTGGCTTCTGGCCTTCCATTGAATGTCATAGAGACCTTCAAGCATCAAGATTTACCATGGATTGGGCATGTTTCAGTTTATGATGGATGAGGGTTCTGAATCCACACAGCTGAAAGTCAAACAATGGGTTAGTTCTGGTGTCGGACTCAGGCACTGTCCCTTGGCTTGTGAGATGCCACCAACCCAAGGGCATGTGCTCCACCAGGCCAACATTCCGCCTCAAGAGCTGGAGCCATCTGATCCCTGTCTCTCCATGTCATCTGGGACATGGCAGCAGATTCAGCAATAAAAAGTTCCCAGTTTTCTTGTGACTGATGGCAGGCGAATAACACCCTCACTAAAGGGTTGTAAGACTGACTAAAAGACAATGAGTCTGGCATGAAGCTTTAGGAAACCGTGACATCCGATTTGCATACCTGTGCAGGCATGGGGAAAGAGGCTGAAGCGGTAACCTAAGGAGGTCCTGGCACCTGCTGGCTCCTGAGCCATCACCTCGGCAGCCAGTGCTTGGCATCCACCCCCTGTTTGCATAGCCTGCGGTTGCTTCCTAGAGCCTGAGTCTTGCTTCATTAGGGAGAACAGAGAAGTCTGGCATGGTGACACTCTCTAATGTGTGTTTCTTGTCCTTGTCTACATGACTCAACGTGCAGCTGGCTCTGCCAGCAATGTCCAAATGCACCTTGGACTTTATTTTCATATGGATCTTAATCTAATTAGCCAGTAGGAGCTATGGCTTGTGTCATGGTTGCCCATCTTGATCTAATTAGCTACTGGAGTAGAAGCAGGGTGGATGTGGCATTCTTGTGGTGGGCATGTGCAGAGCTTCTTCTGTCAGGGTTTGCCTGCTGGCAGAGAGATTTCTAAACAATGAAAACCGTCCACAGCTTAAGCCACGCCTGTAAAAACAAGTCTTCTAGAAGCATCTTTAGATGCGCAGCCAGAAACACCCAGAGCTCAAAGCTCTGCTCAGTCTGTTCAGTCATATCTAGTTAGGTCCACAGGCAAGCATCATCATGGTCCTTGTCCAAAGGGTAGATGGAGGATTACAAGGAGAGACAGCTGGCTGGGTGTCCCCCCCCCCCCCAGCCATAGCTTAGTTTCTGGTGCAGGGTGGGAAAACCTCTGATGGCTTTCACTCTCTGTACCTTCTCCTGCAAGTGTGGCTCAGAAGACAGAGTCTGTCCGCAGCACAGTTTATCACTTTGACCTCCTCTGTATAGGTCTCCCCTCCCTTCTTCCCCTCAGCTCCTCTCCCTCCCTCCCTCCTTCTGTTCCTCCTTCTTTCCCCTCCCATCTCTCTGTCTCTCTTTTCCTTTCTTTCTTTGAATTGGATTTCACCCAGGATTCCTTGAGGCGTACTTGCCAATCACCACAGGGTCCCTCCCACCTGTGGTAACCTCCCAAAGGAGACAGAAGTGGTTGTATACAAGTCTAAACTCAGCGGAAAACTGAAAGACCCCAGCTTAGCTGCTGTAATGCCATTTTGCAAAGCCTTCACACAAACAAATGTAAGTTCAAGGAAAATTCAGTACTCCTAGGTGGTCAAACAGGATATCTGTGGTCAGACACCAGGCCTAGGAGGAGAACGAACAGTTCTGGGAAAAACTACATGTACCCTAGATAGGGCCAAGTCTGCTATTATTATCAGACCTTTGTCTCCGGGAAACTTGTCCCCTAAATGAACCCATCGCCTCATTCAAGCTGACCAATGAGATCCCTGTAACCATGCATTACTTCTGTATGCCTACTTTTGCCACCCTTTTCCTATAAAAGACCTTCTCCCAGCCTGCAGGTGCGCAAGTCCTCTGAAAGGACTTTGCCGCCCACAGGTACCTGTGCCCACCCAATAAACCTCTTGCTAATTGCAGCCAGTGGTCTCGACTGTTCCTTGGGTTAGGGGTCTCCTCCTGAGGGAAGGACCACTCTGAGGGTCTTTCAAAACCAAACTGGGGAAATTCCCAAAGCTTGGAATTGAGGAAACAGTAGAAAACACAAATCCAGGGAAGACCATGTGAAGGGAGCTGCCCGGGCAAATGCTAGGAGGACCCACAACTGGGCGAGGCAGGTCAAGGGTCTCCCGACTCCTTCCCCAGGGGCAGTTTGGGTGAGTTTTCTAGCCAAACCACCATTCTTTATCAGTTGCTGTCCCAGGTGAGTGTCTGACCTAAAGTCATTTTCTTTCTGCCTTTATTGCTGTTGTCATAGCCCTACAGCCCCTATTTAATTACTCATCTTTCTTTCCTTCTGAAATTCCCATCAGCCTCCCCGCTGGCCACTTCCATTAGAAATAGCACCCTCTCCTCTTTCTCTTTTTCCCTCTTCCTCTCCCCCTACTACTGCTTCATTATTAGATCTTGTAGTGAGTAAGCATTCATAGTCTAGCTTAAAAGATGGCTTAGGAACTGTGCTGCTGTCGTGCCTGGAAGTCTGAAGATTTTGAAAAGCAAAGGCATACGATTGCAGAAATACTTTCCTGAGCTTGACACGTTCCCTTCCAGTGACATTGAACCTCTCAGGAAAACGTTCACACAGAGCAAATGGGTTCCTCTCCTTCTGGGAATTGGTGCAGAAATGAAGGGTTTTTGAGGAAGCAGAGGGATTATAGTTTACAGTCATACAAGATAATGCTAATAGCTAGCTCACCTCTCCTTATCCTTGCATAAGAGCACAGGGGTCCCCAGTGGTGTCACACTCCCACAACACAGCACACTGCTAACATGATCAGGGCCCTGAGCTGGTGACTAGGACCACACCATGGTCAATTTTGGACTTCCTGAAAGTCTGAAGAACTCTAGTGAGACACAGAGGGGACTCACTGAACAGCAGAACCAGTGTCTTGTCGCCAATGCCATCTGTGTAAACACCCTCATACTCAACCCCCTGAGCAGCACATGGGTTCTTTCTCAGGTAAGTGGCTGGAGGCAGTATACCACAGTGCTTGTGCAATCGAAGCGAATAAATCCTTCTTCAGAAATTTGCCCAATGCACCCCTCCATACAACACACTTCTTCTTGGACACTCACTGGATCTTGGGTTTTCTCTACACTCAGCACACACCTCCCCATGTGCTGTGAGAGAATTGTCTGTATTCTGTCAATCATGTTTTAAATAAATGCTGATTGGCCAGGAAGGAAGTATAGATGGGTCAATCAGACAAGAAGTAGAGGCAGGGCTATGAGAACAGGAGAATTCTAGGAAGGAGGAAGCTCATTCCTCCCAGTCCTGTCCGGACACCGAAGAAGCAAGATGTGATCTGCCCCGCTGAGAAAGGTACTGAGCCATGTGGCTAACATAGTTAAGGATAATGGGGTAATATTACATTATAAGAGCTAATACAAAGTCTGAGCTAATGGGCCAACCAGTTTATAATTAATGTAGAATCTCTGTGTGATCTTTTGGGGCTTACTGGCTGTGAGAACTGGACAGGACAGAAACCCCAAAAAGCCCAACCTATCATGTTACACAAATGTATAGCGCTTGGACTGGCTGTTGGAATCCTGCATGGGACATGTGATTTGGACCCCAACAGCAAAGAGGTAGCACAATGCAGTGTGCTCTGCTTGAAAAGAAAGCTCCTGGAAACAGAAATGAAGTCTGTTTTACAAGGCAGTCTGCCAGTGTCTTTAATTCCACACATCCCAGTTACCTTGACAAAATGTATGCCTAAGAAGCAAGCGATTTCTGCGAGACTGACTTCCTGATGTTTGGTTTAGAGGAAGAAAATTTGTCAGTCAATGAAGGCAGTCTTGCTTTCTTTGGTTGCAAATACCAGAAGTTCCATGGAACATCCCAGTGTCAAGACAACAACTCTAGATCCACTTCACACACAGAGATGACATGACCTTGTGGGTCTGTTTCTCTGTGGCATCATATGGGCAGGGTAGATGAGATGCTTCCCCTGCAGGCCACGTGGGAACCACCTGAGATTCTGCTTTTTCTGAGTAGCCACAAAGCACCATCTGCCCCATGGTTGTCCTCTCTGTAAAGAGCTTGGCTCAGCTTCTAAAATTTCTAAAATTTTAACAGGTCTTAAAATGATATAATGCCCTCCATTGCCCTCAGGTCAATATTCTGGTCCCGGCTTTACTTCTTGCTGTGATCCTTGATTTTTATACTTCAGTTAACACTGAATTCTGGGTACAAACACACACACACACACATAAACACACACACACACACAGATATACACACATGCACACACAATTGAGCTATGAGTGCTCAAAACTGTGTTTTAACAGCAATGCTATCATCATTTTTTAATCGTTTTTTATTGAGCTATACATATTTTTCTGTTCTCCTTCCTTCCTCCTCCTTACCTTCTACCCTCTTTTGTGCCTCCCACACTCCCGGTTTACTCAGATCTTATCTTTTTCTCCTTTTGTAAGTTGGGACAATGATGGAGATAGAAGTGTTAGCAGTGACGTAAGCTTTGAGTAGAAAACATTGTAGAGGTACTAGCTTTTAGTCGTGATAATCAATATTCCCCATACCCGGAGTGCAGTACTTATGGTTGAAACCCTGAATGTCTTTTACAACTTCAGTCTGTGGGCTGAGAGTTCCTGATGCACGGCTGGAAGCTGAATTTGACCACAATGTGGCTTGACTTCCTAAACTTTATAGTCGGGGAGACCTGAAAGCAAAATTACCTGACGCATGTGACCATTCAGAGAAAAGGTTCACTCTGGAACATTCATTTGAAATGTTTGTTGAAAATGGTATTTAAAACATACTGAGACTTTAGCTCTCTGCGTTTAAAAAAGGGGGAAGAGATTGACAAGGTCAAACCTTCCAAATTTCTCCCAAACAGCACCACCAGTTGGGACCAAGAGTTCAAATACCCATGCCTTTTGATGACATTCTAATTCAAACTGCCATAGCCCATGTGAATGTAAAAAAGAGGCCAGAGTGTCTCACATATATTGACTCTCAGTGACATGTAGCCAGTGGGCTAACGTGGCCAATGAATGTTCAGTCACGGAAGTGTAACATCCTTAAAACATTCCTGAATTTCACCCTCATCTTCTCATTGCACAAGGAACAGCCATGCCTTGCTCTACTGTGATATTGAACATAGAGCTTATCATTGAGCTTAAGTCTGTTTCTGGAAGGGTGTTTGTACTGCCCGGGGATGCTTTATACTGGTTCTGTTTCTGAGCTTGGCTTGATCTTTAATAAACAAGAGATTTTCAGAGCCCATTGATTTTCATTTTAAATGAGTTTTTTTTTTCTTTTCAGACAGCATACATGAGAGCCTGTCAGTAACACTGAAGGTCATTCTATACCTTAGGAAGGACTCCTCATGAAGTCCATAGATACCTCATGAAGGGGCAATTTCTGAGATGAAGTGGTAAGAGATGTTTGAAGGCAGAGAGATGAAGGAAATGTCAGAACCAATGGGCAGTCATGGTCCCTCTGACTCCTGTCTGTGGAAAGATGCTGTGGTGTGCCAATTTTCACAGTCTAAGGCTCTACTCTTCTATTTAAACCAATTCTCTTTGAAAACAATGGATGTTGCAGTTTAAAAAAGCTATGAAAAAAAAGTTTCCTGTAATCACACATCAGAGTAGCTAAGGGGCTCCAGGATCCCTGAGAAATCTCATCTCCATGTTCATTCTCCTGTTTCCATAGAAGCCCCAGTTTGAGGTGTTTGAGCCACGCATACACCTTCCAGGTACGCTACCTTGTAGGACACTGGTTCTCAACCTTCCTAAGCCTGTGACCCTTTAATGCAGTTCCTCATATTTTGGTGATCCCCAACTCTAAAATTATTTCATTGCTTAATAAGTATAATTTTGCTACTGTTATGAATCTAATATAAATATCTGATATGTAAAATATTTTATATACAACCCCTGTGAAATAATTGTTTGGCCCATCCCCAAAGGGGTCACAACCCCCAAGTTGAGAACTGTTCTTTTTGGAACTTGAGTATTAACATCTGAGATATGAATCTGGAAAACACAGGAGCTAAGTTCAGTGACTGAGTTCTCAGGTGTAGAAGTATAACGTATGTGCTGGTTGCTGAAGAGTATGCCTTGAGTTAGTCAATGAAAGGGGCTTTAGTTAGACTAGCCCAAGATCAAGTATCACAGATTTTGTCAAGGAAATGAGTTTGGAAGTAATTTATGTCTTTACCTCAAAATTTATAATCTATCGAAAGATGATCATTTGATATAAAGAGTTTTCTAGTATGAAAATTACTGGTGAAAAATATATTGTGTTTCCAATCACTATTTCAGGCCATGATTGAGGAGTCTCTGTTCTATAGTCTTGAGTGCTAGAGTCTTTAGATGCCAGAAGATAAGAAGTCCAGTATGAGTTTCAGATTAAATTTCTATGACAACCTCAGGACTTTCATATTATCCGAAAGTAACCAGGATTCAAACTAAGTGGAAATCTGTTGTAGAATATTATTTTAAGGTGTGTTACTTTTGTTTACAATGTGGAACATTTGTTTAATGATGTAAAGGTGTGTTGCTTTTGTTTAGACTTCATTTGATTAACTGTGAAGCTGTGATTCTTTGCCTGTCTAAAACACCTGATGGTCTTAACAAAGAGCTGAATGGCCAATAGCAATGCAGGATAAAGAATAGGTGGTGCTGGCCAACAGGGAATAAATAGGAGGAAAAAAATCTGGGAAAAAGGAGGAGTGAGAGAACAAGGAAATGAGGACATCAGGGTCCAGCCACTTAGCCACACAGCCGGCCATGAAGTGAGAGCTTGATACATGGAAGTTAGGAAAGGAAAAAGCCTGGAGACAAGAGGTACTTGGGATAATTTAAGAAAAGCTGGCAAGAAGCAAGCCAAGCTAAGGCCAAACACTCATGACTAAGAAGAAGCCTCCAAGTGTGAATCATCTGGGAGCTGGGTGGTGGGGCCCCCAAAGAACAAAAGAAGACCAAAGAGCCCCATAGAACAAAAAGCCAAAAAAGCAAAACAACCAATGACAGGAACTATAGGTTGACAGCATGTCCTCTTATTAACCTAGAAACTACCAGGTAGTGTGGAAAGAGCTTTACTGTTCAATATGGAATGCTCACAGTGGTGAAGGAAGGCATGGCAGTCATGGTGGTCACACTTTTAACAAAAGGGTGTTTGAGGACACACTTGCCATCATGCTCCCTGGACCACTACCTGCTGCAGCTGGCAGGGGCACATCCCCAACTTTCCATTTATCAGATTCTAGTTGCCTGACATGCTGTGCCACTCTCAGCAGTGGAAGTATCCATAGTAGACAAAACCGGTCCCAGAATCAAGTCAACTAACCCACGAAGAGTAAACCACAACGTTTGTTTTCTTGACTGTCTTGTATCATATGCCCACCAGGACAGCCACCAGTGTGGTATGCAATGTGCCTCCTGTGTTTCTGGAAATGAAGGACCCAGGATAGGCTCATATGTCACTAAATATTGAACTATGATGCATGGAGTATGGGCACAGACATTCCCTGCTCCTGGTGGCTTCTGACCCCTGATTTTCTGAGAGCTGCTAAGACTGGTAAGAACCATTGGCATTTTGCTGTGTATGGAACCTGACATTTCACTCCAGTCCACTCTACTCTAATCTGTGTCTCATCATTTACCTTCCACACCAAAGAAAGCTCTCCTTTATAGCTGGCCTGCAAACTTTAAAAACACCACCGCCGACAATAATGAAACACAAACTCTGTTGACCATACCCTTTCTTTGAACTTCACTGGGGCCCGAGCTTGCTTTCAGAGAGAAGCCCTCTATGTGTTCTTCTTTTTTTTTTCTGCTCTGGTTTTGCTTTTTAGCCAGTATCAGTTCTTCTTATGTCTTTTCTCAGATCTACCAGAAGAAGAATTTCTAGATTAAAATATGGTCTCTACAATGATGTGTTATTACCCAGCCCCTTTTGGTTTAAAACAAAAAATAAAACACATTTGTTTCTAGAAGCTAAGAGTCAAAAAAAAAACCAAGGTAAAGCAGGCTCTGTATCTTCAGAGACCAGGAGAGAACTGTTGTACTCTTTAGTATCTATTGTCTACCATAGACATTTGCTCTGTTTCCTTAATTTCTTTATGTACATGGCTTGGTTACTTATCACATCACCAAAATGCCATATAATTATTTTTTTTCCAAACGAAAGGATTATCTTTGCCACCCCACAGGTGTACATAGCAATGTTTAGAAAAATAGTTGCAATATAATGCTTTATGAAGATTATATAAGCCTAGCATAAATGTAAAAAAATTATAATGAATGTTAGTGAAGCCTTGAAAATGATGCCATGAGGTCTGTGTTGACATCAAAGACATGCAGTGCTGGTGTGACCTGTCATTTTCTCCTATCAGTGGTCTGTAAACAAGGCTGAAGTTCTAGCCAAGGAGATGTCCGAAGCCTAGTGATGTCAAGTATGTTCTCCAAGGCCTTGTGTTTAAATGCATGGTCAATTCAGGTTCTCTGATTTCATGTGGATCTAGGTTCTACAGCTAATCTATCCTGATTCCTGTTCCATTACCTGAAGTACCTTGTTCATAGGAACTGTGCTGTAGACATTTAAGAGTGTGGGATTGGGGTATAGCTTGGGATACAGTATTGTTGCAGATGTGCAAGGACACTGTGCACATCTGTATGCTGTGAATACCATTGGTTAATAAAGGACTGTCTTGGGCCTGTGCAGAGAATAGAGGTAGGTGCGGAAAACTAAACTGAATGCTGGGAGAAAGAAGGCCGAGTGGAGGAAGAAGCCATGTAGCCCCACCCGAGATAGATGCTGGGGATGGAACTTTACCCAGTAAGCCACAGCTACATGGTGATGCACAGATTAATGGAGATGGACTAGTTTAAAATCTAAGAGTTAGCCAGAAATATGCTTAAGCTATTGGCCAAACAGTATTGCAAATAATATAGTTTCTGTGTGATTCTTTCAGGGCTCAGTGGCTGGGAACAAACACATGGCCTTTTACTATAACACTGGGTCCATCGGCAGCATGCCCATCCTTCCCCAAAGAGAAGGATGACATCATGTGGTGTTTTTGCAGCTTCTACCTCTTCCAATAACCTTTGAAGGCTCAGGTCAGCCCAGTTTGCTTTTGGCACCCATCCTCTCATCTCTCCAAGCAAAGCATCAGCAGGCTGAGAGCTTTTAGTTAAAGGGTCTGGACTTCCACAGCTCTGGAGTCCTTGGGAGTCTCCTGATTCTGTCACTCACCCTTCCCAGGAAGATGATTGTCAGCAGAGTCACACCGCTATAGTCACCTGCGTGACAGGCATCGAGGGCCAATATTTTGAAGGATAAATACAATAGCACACGTAATTTGAGCTGTAAATGAAGTTGCTGAAACAACACTTGTCCCTTCCTGAGCGTGTTGATGATGGATGACCACAAGGTGAGTCATCTTCATCTAGCGGTCAGTCACCTGGCAGGTCATACCTGTCTAACACTATCAAGAAGCTTTAAACCAAGGTGGATGTTTGGGAGCCTGAGGCAGGAGAGTAGTGAGCTCTAACCCAGCCTGGGCTATTTAGTTACTATATATGGGCTGCCTTGCAAGACCCTGTCTCAAACAAACAAACAAACAAGCAAAAACAAAACAAAATAAAGCAAAAACAACAACTATAAAAACCAACTTTTTCTCGCCTACCCCCCCCCCCCAATACCAAAACAGAACAAGAAAAAAAAAATCCAAAAGCCAGCAGACAGAAACTAAACTAAAATAATTCAAACAGGGCTAAGGAACAGTTCTTACTCACATGGGCTAAGCCCTTGGCTCGATTCCCAGTAGCACAAACCATAACGAAAAGAAAGAACAAATAAGTCAACCTGCAGTCCCACCGTGCTTTAACTACTTGATCTCACCTTGAGAAACACGTTAGTTCCCACATTCACAGCATGCTCGGCTTTCCAGTGGT
This sequence comes from Microtus ochrogaster, assembly GCF_000317375.1. Lineage (NCBI taxonomy): Eukaryota > Metazoa > Chordata > Mammalia > Rodentia > Cricetidae > Microtus > Microtus ochrogaster. The sequence goes on along the minus strand of NW_004949108.1, from coordinate 851,102 downwards.
CCAAGCAAATGCTCCTATCTCTCTGTCTTCCTTAGGCTCGCCCACTCCCATTCTCGGGGATAAAAACAGAACCGGGCCGACAGAACACCTCCTAGGAGGGTTGTGGAATTCACGCACAAACCTCCCTTTCCACTCCGCTTCTCTTTCTCAGTGCTTCAAGGTCCACGAGCATTTATTCATCACCTCCTTGATGCCTTGCACCCAAACTGCATAGAATTACAAAGATAAATCACCCAGCAAAAATGCTGAAAAGTGAGAAGTGTCCCTACCCTTTCAGTTTAATGTTACAGCCCGGCAAGCTGACCAGCGCGCCCTGTGCTAACTACGGCGATGACAGCAAATGGCAGTGAGGAAATTTATGCAGAACATGAGTGTGCTTTGAACCAAGAGCACTCAGAATTTGAATCTGCAGTGATTAACTTCAGGCAATGAGAACTGGAGAGGGACGTAAGGATTCAGAGAGGGACTGGAGTCAGTTTCTGTTGCCTCTCAGGTCTCCAGCCTCTGCTTCTGGAGTCAGATTAGTATGCAAAGCCTTCTCACGTGTGGCGCTGCCTAGAAAAGGAAAGCCTGCTCACCTCCCACCTATATCTGAAAAAGCACAGGGGACTTTGATGGTCTGAGGGAAGTCTCTCCTGTTTTTAGGGTTTTACAGCCCAGAGATAACCCCGCAGTGTCAAATGGTGAAGTCAAGAGCTGAATCCACCTGCTATCTAAGAGTCCTTTCTTTTGTCCATCAGTTCTTACCTTCAGACCTACATGCATGAGGCCAGATACTCCAGAGGAATGGAGGCGATAGAATGCACACACACACACACACACACACACACACACACACACACACACACACACACACACACATATATATTATAAATAGGATTTATTAGATTGGCTTATATGATAAGTGGTAGATGTCCCAGCAATTGCCACCTGTATGCTAGGGAGATGGAGAACCCAAGCTGCTTACTTCATTCAGTGGGGTTTTTCAATAGTCCTACCTCTGCTCGTGTGTGTGTGTGTGTGTGTGTGTGTGTGTGTGTGTGCACATGCGCGGGTGTGTGCAGTTTAACACCACACGTTAGCAAAAAGCAGAGTGACAGATGTGGGTTACCCTCTGTTGGAGCTATTGGTCAATGACCCCAGACATTACAGGCTGCCCCCACTGTTCTTCGTGGCCCTCCAGAATTTGACAGTCAGACCACTACTGAATGCACCCCACACTTGAGTTCTAGAGCGTAGTGAAGGCCCGCTGGTTCTCATGTAGCGGTTCCATTCACACTGGCTAACTTGCAAAGGGCTAGAAGGTGCTGTGCCTACTCCCTGAGAAATGAAATTGCCACCAGTCGTACCTGGTTGTGGACACTTTGTGCTACAATACCATCCTAGAAAGATTTTTAAATCCTTTCAAGAGAACGGTCAGCTTTCTTCATGTCCTCACTGATCCTGTCAAGGGAGGTTCAGAGGAACAGAAGGGAGAGGTGAATGCCACTGAGCTATCCCCAGGTATGTAGGGCAATGTGTCATCTAAACTATGCCATCTTGCAACTTCAATTGTGTCGAAGGAATCCGAGCTAAGGCCGGGAACACTCCAAGCCATAAGCTGGAGCATGGCCCCTGACCTCCAGTTTTACAAGGCTCAGGAGTCTGTTAAATTTTAAATGGAAATAGTTTAGTTTGAAGTTCTTTCCTTTTTTTTTTAATTTTAGGAAAGAATGACATATAAATGGCACGCCAACCTTGTTTTCTCTTTCCAAATTAAACGCACACACCCAGGTCATTAATGAACAAAGATTAGGGATATAATGACATATAAGCATTAATTGTTTCCCTCTATTTGCAAAAGGGAAAAAAAGAAAGAGAAATGCCAGCCCTTTGGTGAAATAAGAGAACAGGACTGTGGACTAGCTACCACAGTGAGGCACGCAGAAGCAGCAGGGTCATCAGGTGCACAGACTGTGAAGTTCAAGACTCCACATTAATTTGCGGAGGGAGGGGAGAAATCCCCTCAGGTAACTGCTCAGTCCATCTAAAGCAGTGACTTCACGCAGTGCTGAAGGGCGAGTTCAAAGAAGTGGAACCCTGCGGCACACCATCTATCTGGAGAGCTACTCCTGTGGCCCCACCCCTTATAGTCACAAACTGTAGAGTTCCTTTACTCACCTCTGCTATTTTTCCAAAATGGCATCAGCAAAATGCTGCTCAGGGTCGGACATTCTGGGTTTAAGTTTGGTCCTGGTAATTATTAAATGTGGGAAGTAATTGAAGAAAGTAGTTAATTCCCTTTAAATGGGGCGAGTAGATTTGCACACTATGGACCACACTTTATGTTCATGGAAGTGGGTGTACACACACACACACACACACACACACACACACACAAACACACACACACACACAATGCCCAGCTACAAGAATATTCTAAGAGGCATCCCAGGTCCAGACACGTTGCCTCAAGGATTACTATTTCCTCCCATGCAGACAGTTCCATTTATACAGGCTTGCTCAGTGGCTCTACTTCTGTCCATCTCTCGCTTCCTCCTGTGTGCACAGACAGCAGACTTGGAAGTGGCTGTGAGAGCGTTTTCCCAAGACCTCCTTCTTGCTCTTGTCTAATATTTTTAAACAGTCCCCCACCTCACCAAGTGGGTTTCTCTCTGCTTGTGTCTCCGACAAGCACTGATTACTTTTCAGGTCATCCATCATGTGGTGTTTTATGCATAGTACACCCTGCCCACAGATTTACAAGCAGTCTGATGCCCAGGATGGAGTTATGCCATCCCTCCACACCTACAGACCCTGGCATGTGTGAGATGCTCTGTGAAGACACATCCTTTGAAATTCATCTTTCTGCTGTCAAGATCCCCTGCTGTCTTAGAGTCTGTGTTTAGCAGGGCAAGGATTGTTTAAATTCTCCTTGATTTGGATGCGGCAGGCGTGCTTCAGTGAGATGTTTCAAATCCTCTTAACTTCTTGCTACTTAGCAGTTTCCTCGGAGATGAAGCATTTTATCCTGGAGGGAGGCTCCACGGAACTCAGGAATTAACCCCACAGCTTCAGGAAATCCCCAATCTGACCAATTCAACAGGTTCCTCCCTCCCTAAGCTTTATATAAGCTATGAGGACTGCTGAGGGATGGGCTGAGACCAGCAGAGCCACCTGCAAGAGACCTCTGACCTGTCCAGCTGCCTCCTGGTTGTGCAGTGACCTCTAGGGGGTCTGATGTTCATGATCTGGCATCTAGGTTGAGGTGGGCTTTGGGGGATGTGGTTGTCTTTGAGTCAGGCCTGCTACTGAAAGTAACCCCTCACCCATACTCCTATTGGTAACTTTGAAAAAACACTCATCTCAAAGTTGGACTCTGGCGGTACCCAGTACTTCAGTCTGTTATTGATTTCCTCTGTAGGGTGAGGGGATATTTGTTCATGACTCCTCCGTGGGAAAGATGTACGTACTGAAAGTTAAAAAGTGCAAATAAACTTTAAAACCCCAATAGCACTTCTGGATTCCTCAAGGCTTACTAAACTTAGAACTTGCTATTTTCCACTCTTTTTTTCTGACCTCAAATATGAACGTAAACTCTCTGTGAAAACTAATGATTGACTCCAACTGTGTTCTTTCGGGCCTTGCTGCAAATCTACCTTCACCGTCTTTATCTTCATCCCTTGAGGGTGAAACTGCACGCTCGAGAAGAAATCAACTTCAAATGTGTTCTTGAGGTTCAAGGTGCAATTTTGGGGGGGGGGGACTACATTTTTAAAGAATAAACTTTAAACTTCAAGAAAATGTGTAAATAGACTGAAATACTCAGGGAGGGATTTTGGAGGTCTATTTAGGAAGCAAGGTTTAGAGAAGCTTTTAGGCTTCCATTGAATAAAGTCACAGTTCACCATATCCCTTTGGCTCTTTGATTTGTTGACATTGTATTCTGGGTGTGGCATTTTTTTTGTGGAATACCTGTTGGGAGGGAGGGAGGAGTTGTCTAGCAAAAGAGGAACTCCTGACTCCCCATCCTGGGAAAGTAGTTCAGATGACTTGGCAGAAGCTCACCCTCTGGATTAAAGTAAGGATGCAGGATGCAGAGGGTCCAGAGAGGCCTTTGTGGGAGCAGTGGGTTCTTTGGTTTAGGAACATAATGAGGAGAAGCAACTACAGATGGTAATTCCTTAGTTCCTGTGTATTTCAGTTTGGTGATCTCAGGTAGGAAATCAGGTAACTTTTTTCTCAGTTCCCAGAATAAGTGGCTCACAAATTCCCTAACCTGCAGAGATCTTTCCCTGCTTCCTGTTAAGTGACACTATCTAATTCAATTCAGAAATGTGGTTCCAGGTAAGAGCACCTCAGTGAGGACAAAGGAAAAAAAAAACTAGCCCTGTGCTGGGTCCCACGGAAGCTTTATCTGGGGATTCATGCAGGGGACTCACAGGAAGTGCTTTGGATGCTGGGGAAAAGGGCTCAGCATGCATCAGGAAGGTGGGAAACCTGCATGTTCTGTGTGATAGAGTCCAGTCCAATGCTCAATGCCCTCGTGGTGTGTTGTGGGACAATGGTCTTTTATCCTGTCACTTATATTATTTTTAATAAAATGATGATTGGGCAGTAGCCAGGCAAGAAATATAGATAGGGTTTCCAGGCAGAAAGTAGAGGCAGAGTGATGAGAACAGGAGAATTCTGGGAAGAGGAAAGACGCAGTCTGCAGTCATCACCCAGACACAGAGGAAGCAAGATGAGAATGCCTCACTGATAAAGGTACCAAGCCACGTGGCTAACAGACAAGAATAATGTTCATTCCTGTGAGGAGAAAAAATTATGCACTGGATCCATGGAAGCATTGCTCACTACACATGAGCCTGAAACAACTTCTGGGTTTACACTGCTTTGTTCTTTAATTTACCACCTGTTTTAAATGCTATCATTTATCCAAAGGAGTTGTTGGATGATCCTTTGCTCCATCTCTTCTCTCCCACTCTCTCCCTTCCCCTCCCACTCTAATTTTTGGAGACATAGTCTCATCATTTAGTTCTAGCTGGTCTGAAAATCGTGACAACCCCGCAACTCAGCTTCCCAAGTACTTAGACTACATGTACAAGCCACCACGCCTCCGTCAATGCATTCTTAATTGCAGTGTGTGCAGGGCAATCATTTGCTTTTATTCAAGCTTCTCATCTCTTCTATACTTGTGTCTTCCCCAAAGTCACCTCTCCAATTACACAGAAATTGTACTTAACACTTGTAAATGGAGACTGTCACTATGCAAGGATCTGCTTCTGAGATCTAGCTGCTGCCAGACCTGTTCTGATCAGGCCAAGCTCTGACCCCTGGGAGCTCTAACCCTGTACCTGGAACACAGGCTTGCATTTCCAGTTCAGATTTGTGAGTGCCTGGCTTGAGCTCCTTGAAGCTCCTGACTATCTACAAACTCTGGGTTCCTTGACTTTCTGCCCAACTCCAACCTTCTCCATATGTGGGTGTGCTGTTCTTAAGTATTTAAATTTAAATAATTTTATTAGTAATTCTAAGTCTCAGATAATTCAGGAACTGATCTAGGACCTGCCTTACTCCCACAACTGTGACATATGCTGGCCAATCAAGATTATTATGCTTACAACAGTTTTCTGAAAATTATAGCAATGGTAAGTTAATTTGACTAATAAAATATTAACAAATAAATTTGAAAATTGTAAACCAACCCCAAGATCATCTTAGACAATGTCACCATCAAAGAATTTAGCAATCTTTTTATTTCTACTATGGATGGATTTCTGCAAGAACTATATGACCTATTTGGTACATATATTTTTGTGGTCACGGTGGATATTAGTTTTGTTCTTCATATTATATCCTTAAACAAATGGTTTGATAACAGAGTTAAGAATGAGAAACTTTTAGAAATAATACAGACTGGTAATGAGAAATTGTTTGAAAGTATTTATACTGTTGAAATGGACAATCAAAATTTGTTTAAAAGTTATGATAAGCTAGCAGATAGAACATCCCTCAGGGAAGGCAATCTACACACCATCCAAATAATCTCTAAGAATGAGAAGATATCATTAGTGGAAAAATTTAAAACCTTGCAATCTCATGTGCAGAATGAGAACCGGAAATTAATTGATTTGATGAAATCATTAGAATTATTCACAGATCAAAAGATTCAGACTTTACAAAAGACACTGATAAAAAAATTTGAATTGATTGAGAAACTTGTCTGAACTGATAAGCAAGGAGAGGAGGTACAGGCAAAGGAATTAGTGTTGCCAGTACCTCTTAGAGTCAGAGATGACTTACCAAGAGTTTTAGCTATTTATCCTCTTATTACCTCTGAGAAGCCAGCAAATACTCAATACCCAAGTGGATATACAGAATGTAAATGAAAACCTGTAAGTATGAAAGATGTAAAAGATATTAAGCAAGCTGTAGTATCTTATGGCATACATTCACCATTTGTTAGGGAGATGGTAAAGACATGGGCTGCAAGCAATAAGGTGACTCCACATGATAGCTTCAATCAGTCTAGCTGTGCTAGAATGTAGACCACAGTTACAGTAGAAGTGCTAGTGGAGAGAGGAGGCTAAAACCTAGTACATCAAGGAAGAATCAAAGGATTTGAGGCCTCCTAAGATCAAATTCTTGGTGACAACTATAATGCTGATCTGGATAGTCAAGCTATATACAAAGAACACATCTTGTTCCTATGCTGTACAGCAGTCTTGAATGCTTAAGGCAAGATTCAAGAACTAGGGAGAAGAATTAAATCATTCATTCAATTCAAGGGCCAAGAGAACACTTTAGTGACTTTTACCAAAGATTAACTAAAGCTGTACAAATAGGGGTAACAGATTCAAAAGCTAGAAAGTACTTATTAAATTTCTGGTTTTTGAAAATGTCAACTTAGAATGCAAAAAGATACTTGGTCCTTTAAAGGTCAGATCAGCATCAATGATGAATGGATCCTATACACACTCAGTGTTGAGTCATTTGGTTATAATACTGAGGCTTGGGTAGGAGAAGCAACTTCCAAAACTTTAGAATTGACAGATACATCTCACTACCTGGACAGTCTATTTTACCCAAAGTTCTTCTGTAACATTGGGGCATCCATCTTTAGCCTATAGGGAAGCAGGAAATTTGAAGGTTTATTCTGCCTTGTACTGGTAAAGTTCATCAGTTGCTTTTTTCTGTGTCCTGCAAAACGTTTGGCAGTTCTTTCATGAAGTAGAACCTTGAAGGACCATCTCACTTTCTTTTGACAAGTTCAACAGTCATTTATCTGTGGGTCCTGCATGTCCAGTTTACACAGAATGCCATCAAACAGTTCAGGTAAGAGCAGTTTCTTGCCCAAATGGCCAGCCATGTCTAATTGAAGGCATGAATATGAAATTCCATAACAAGTTTCTTCAATGCCCATCAATCTCTCCAAAGTAATTGGTGCTGCCAGGAGACATGTCTAACTATTGAGAAAAGTCTAAGTTCTTAAAACATTTTAAATGCCATTGTATATAGGTCTTTGAAGTGCTGAAGATTATCTATCTAACATATCTCTGTATATCTAGAAAATCTAATATAATGAAAAGTTTGATTATTATAGATGACTACCTATTAATCTTTTTTCTTAACTATACATTACATTTTAAATGAGCTGTATAAACATAATACCTTAAACAAGAGTAGAAATATACATATAATAAAATTGACCTTGAATTTGTATCAATAAATCAAAGTTCAGACCAATGAAAAATATTCAATTCTATATCATATTCTATCATAGCCCCCTTTTTTATGAAGAGATATACTGTGAACATTAACCACTTATAATCAACCACCTTTAAATGAAAAAAAAAACATTTTAAACAATCATTTTGTGAATTTGGGTATAGTTTTATCCAAACTGCTTACTGCTATATGTTGGTTGAAGTATATTTAGGGTTCATGGAGACCATTTTGGAGGTTTTGTCAATCCATCAAATCACATTAGCCTGTAAGGAATCCACAGGTTCCAGTCCTCTGTAGAGACAAAAGCAGAACCTCTTTTCCAAAGTAACATGACCTTAGAATGAAATTTTGAAGCCAAGATACCTTTAAAATATATATGCTGTTTTAGCTTAGTAGCCCTCAGAATCAACTCTTTCTCTACAGTCAAAAAGTCAAAGGAAGCCGGGCGATGATGGCGCACGCCTTTAATCCCAGCACTCGGGAGGCAGAGGCAGGCAGATCTCTGTGAGTTCGAGACCAGCCTGGTCTACA